>NC_058082.1:248274548-248554510 GCF_014858855.1 Bufo gargarizans
AAAACTACCCCATGAGCTAACCCCCCAGATTAACACGGTCCAGAAAAAAAGGGCGCAAAGAATTTTTTTTTTTGTCACCTTACATAATAAAAAGTTTAATAGCAAGCGATCAAAAAGTCATATAGCCCCCAAAATAGTGCCAATAAAACTGTTGTCTCATCCCGCAAAAAATGAGCCCCCACATAAGACAATTGGATAAAAAAAAATAATAAATGACACTTGGACTTTAGAGATAAAAAAATTTTTTGGGGGTAGCAAAAAGGATAATATAGTCAAAAAACTAAATAATTGTAAAAAAAAAGTTGCCTTATTAGGTATCGCCACGTTTGTAAGAATCTCCTCTATAAAAATATCCCATGACCTAACCCCCCAAATTAACACAGTTAAAAAACAAACGGTGCCAAAACCTCTATTTTGGGCACTTTTCCATTTCAATCAGTTTTTTCCGGTAACAAAACAAGGGTTAACAACCAAACAAAAGTTAAAATGTGATACCCTGATACTGCTGTTTACAGAAATGCCACATTTGTGGTTGTAAACTGCTGTATCAGTAAAAGGGAGGCCGCAAAAGGAAAGGACCGACATAGTTTCTGGAAGGCCGATTTTGATGGCCTTTTTTATTGACACCATGTCCCTTTTGAAGCCCCCTTGATGCCCCCCTAGAGTAAAAACTCCCTAAAAGTGACCCCATCTAAGAAACTACACCCCTCAAGGTATTCAAAACTGATTATACAAACTTTATTAACCCTTTAGGTGTTCCTCAACAGTGTTCTGGTTCTGATCCAATGGTCAGGCTAGGTTGATGTACTGCTCCGAATCGGTATCAATTAGTAGGCATACGTACGCCGAGAGAAATCACACACAGACTGTCACAGAGAAGTCAATGCTAGATGTTCCGTTTATTACTTGTGTTACATGGGTTTTTATAGCAGAAAAGGGGAACTTTATGACTCAGCTAATTGATCTCATTGTCACATTACTAAAGTCCAATGGTCACGTATCACATCATAATAGCAGAGGTCAGCAATATCATAAAGTGATCAGTAAGGGATTAGTAAGGGAGTTGGCAGTTACTTCAGGGGCCATTTTGTCAAGCAAACTGTTAGTTATTATACAAGCAAGTATACACTTAATATATATGATTCCACAACAGTCCCCCCTTGTAGACTTGATTGTAGACTTTCCCTAAACCTAGCGAATCCACAGTGAATACCATTCGTATCCTCTTCACCGACAGTGGCGACAACCTATCCCTTGTGGATAAGCTCCCGGTTAAGCGGACTTCTGATAATACCCTGGGATTCATCTGTCCCTAATCCTCATGTCTTGGGTGGAGGAGCTTCATCAGCAGGAGATGGAGAAGGCGGAGGTGTTGGGAATGAAGGGATCACATCCACATCTATTGCTGTACTAGTCATTTGCTCATAGAGGAGCAGTATGGGTTCTTCAGTAGTCTTCTTCCTCTTGGTGATGCGGTTAATGCAAGAAACAACAACTTTGATCAGTATGTAGCTTATCAATAATATTAGGGCTATCTGTAATATCCCCTGAATTATTCCCATCAGCCATCCACTAATTCCTTTGAACCAGTTACTGGGATTAAGGAATGAGAAAGTGTCAGACCACCATGTTGATTTATCTGCTCTATGAGCCTCTAACCATTTATCGTGTATCTCACTCATCTTTTCCAAACCTGCTTTCACTTGTCGATTACCTTGTGGATCGATATAATGGCAGCATGCGGTACCTACTATCTGACACATACCTCCATCCTTCTCAGTCAAATAGTCTAATACTAAAGCGTTTTGATTAGTGACTATGATAGGCTGATTCTGGACAATATTAGATGTGTTCATCAGTTTCATAATCTTCCAAATCTGATCATCTAAGTAGTCAGTAGCCATTACTAGTTTGTCATACGTTTGCATAATCATAGGATAGATAAACAGAGTACTAAAGAATTTGTTGGCACCACTCATTTCCACAAGATGGGGTTTTCCATTTGATCTAGGAGTGTTATCTGCAGCTCTTTTATATAAGGTGTATTTGGGGATAGTATTGACATTTAAGTTTCCATAGGGCAGTGTAAAAGTGGCTGGCGTGAGCCTAGCAATTATATATAAACCATTGAAATCCGGAGGGAGCCATTTATACGCCCTGTGTCCACATACCAGGTATATGTTTTCTGGGACTGAGACCACTGTACTATTGAACAAACGAGTGATTAAGTGGGCTAATACGACACCTTCTGCTAGTTCTTGACCCTCTTTTTGACCCTCTGTGGTGTTACTAGTTATCCCTGTTACCAGGTCACTTATACTGCGGCCAGCGCAGGCTAGATCACCACTTGCTCCAGCATATATACCAATGCACTGTACTGGACTGTCCGGGTTGGAATCATTACAGCCTGATTTGTTATGGGAACTAAAAACCATACCTTGGGTCTGCACCTGTTGACAGTGACAGTAGGTCCAATTTGGAAAGCAGGATACATTGCTCCACATGTAGTCATTCCAGGGCATATTGCTATACTCAGCTGAGGGTCCGGTTCTGTTTATCATTAGCCATGGGGATCCATCCCATGCTACCACTATTAGGGAAGCTTTCCTGTTGCCATCTTTAGAATTCACCTCTTTTATACTAGAAAGGAAGATAGCTGATCCTGCCAAAACTTTTAACTCTTGGAGGGTTAGGGGCACAGCTAAATAAGGCATAGCTCTAGCATTTACTGGGCCATGTGTACATATCCAACAATCTTTTAGTGAGGAGGTGGTGTCAGAGTCACCTTCCTTCAGGCTCTCATACAACACCTGATGATGTTTGACAAACTTATTGTCCCACCCATCATCCATTCCTGGGGGAGGTGTGTATGCACTGGTGAGTGTCAATAGTGCTAATAGATAAAAGAAAATCATTTTATTAGCTCTGGATCTGGCGGGTTCCTTATCCTTTTGCAATGAGAGACGTGGATCCAGGTGGATCTCCCTTCGAGCTTTACAGAAGTCGGAGTGGTCAGTAATACTTGGTAAGGCCCCTCAAAGTGTGGTTCTAGGGTACTTCTGACGTGTTTCTTGACCACTATCCACTCTCCTGGTTTCAGGGTGTGGCTGCCTTCTAGGGAGTCAGGATCTGGAATGGAAGAAGAGACTTGTACATGGATGTTAGGCAACTGTTTGCTCAGAGCTATCACATACTTTGCAATAGATTCATAATGCATTTGCAATTGTTGAGGGAAGTACAGCCCCATCCGGGGTCCTGACCCAAACAATATCTCATGTGGAGTCAGCTTGTGGGGAGGTTTGGGGGTGTGCCTGACTGCAAAGAGTGCTATTGGTAAACACTGAACCCAGTTGAGCCCTGTCTCCCTAGTCATTTTCAGCATTTTTTACTTTAATACCCCGTTCAGTCTCTCGACCTTGCCGCTACTTTGCGGTCTGTAAGGGGTGTGGAATGCCAGGTGTGACCCTACCATCTTCCAGACCTCTTGGGTTAGGTTAGCAGTGAATGCTGGGCCCTGATCACTCTCAATGACCTCAGGTACCCCGTACCTACAGACGGTTTCCTGTATCAATTTCTTAGCAGTAGTTGTTGCTCTCTGATTCCTGACGGGGTAGGCTTCTGGCCACCCAGAGAACATATCTACCACTACTAACATGTATTGAAACCCTTGGCACATTGGCATCTGATATGATCGATCTGGATCCTCTGGAAGGGGTATAAGGCTTTTGGGAGACATCTTTTGGGCGTAGGCTCAGTCCTACCGGGATTGCATTGGGCACAGATTAGACATGACTGGACATATTTCACCAGAACAGGAGTGATTCCTGGGGCTACCCATATTTTATCGATGAGCTCTTTCATTATTGTCTTAGATTGATGAGTGGGTCCATGGGCCACAGAGGCAATTATAGGATAGAGCGCTCTAGGCAAGCACACTTTCTTCCCTTTTGTCCAAAGTCCGGATTCTTCTTCAAGGGCTGACTCCTTTAGCCAGGTTTCCTTTTCTGAGCGAGTGGCCTGCTACTACATCTGTTTCAGTAGATCCCATGATACTTCTTGTTGCTTGAGATCCTTTTGTGCCAGCATGATTTTATCTGGCTGTGCTCATTCCTCTTTTATTGCTGCTTGTTTGGCTGCTTGGTCAGCTAAAGCATTTCCTTTGGCCTCTGGTGTGTCAGCACGGGTATGTGCCTTTACTTTGATTACTGCCACCTTGGTGGGCAGGAGTACTGCAGCCATTAAAGCCTCTACTGCTAAAGCATGTTTAATTGGAGTTCCTGAGGCTGTAATGTAATCTCTGGCCTTCCATATTATTCCAAAATCATGAACTACTCCAAAGGCATATCTGGAGTCTGTGTAGATGTTGGCCTCAGTAAGGGCTATGAGTTCAGCTTCTTGTGCTGACTGGTCTGGGCGCAATTGCCTTGCACACAGCACTTCATACTCACTAGTGACTGCCATGCCTGTATGGAATTTCCCTTTATCATCGGCATACCTTGAACCGTCCACAAAGAGTGTCCAGTGTGGGTTTTGCAAAGGAGTATCTTGTATTGATGGTGGTGTTCCTACTTCAGCTTCCATCATTGTAATGCAATCATGATCTGGTTCCTCATTAGGTGAGTCAATAGCTGTCCATAATTCCTCTTCCTGGAGATCCTCTTCTGCTTGTAAATCAATAAAATCCACAGAATCTCTTTCTACAGAATACTCCCCCCTTGGGAGAGGAAGGAGTGCAGCCGGGTTGAGGATGTTGCATCTCTGGATGGTGACATTATCTGGCAGAAGCAGACTACACTGAAGCCTGAGGTGGTGTTGTGCAGTGAGGTGTTTAGGTTGTGTCTGTTGGAGGATAGCCGAGATGTCATGGGGAGCCATGATGGTGAGGGGGTGTCCTAGGATAATGTCAGCGGTGGCGTTCAGAAGGGAACTAGCAGCATGAACGGCCCTGACACAGGAAGGGGTGGCTCTGGCTACTGGGTCTAGATGTTTTGAAAAGTAGCCTAGAGGTCTATTACGACCCCCATGGCTCTGAGTGAGAACTCCTGTAGCATGACCCTGACGTTCCATGACATAAAAAACAGATGCATCAGGGATCCACGGCCTACAGTATGAAATTAGTCCCAGAAAGGTTTGCAGTTGGTGAGGGGTATCTGGCAGTGGGATGTCTGAGACTGCTTTCTTTCTGGCATCCGTAAGATGCTTACTGCCTTGTGAGATGCAGTGGCCTAGGAAAACAACTTTTGGAAGACACAACGGTAATTTGGAACGTGAGACTTTGCACCCAGCATCTGCCAGGAATTTAAGAAGTGAGGTAGATGAATCCAGGCAGACGGGGTGTGAGTCAGCACAGAGGAGTAAATCATCCACATATTGTAAGAGTTCCACCTCTGGGTGATCTGCTTGCCATGGTTGTAAGATGGATGCCATTGCTTTGCTAAAGCAGGAAGGACTATTTTGAGCTCCTTGAGGCAAAACCGTCCAGGTGTATTGTTTTCCATCATGTGTAAAAGCAAAGAGAAATTGGGAGTCATCATGCAATGGGACAGAGAAAAAGACATTTGCCAGATCAATGACTGTGAAGATAGATGGCCTTAGGCCAGACCCGAACAAAGCTCTTGTTACCTGCCGCCCAGAATTATGTTAATGGAAAATGGAGATGAAATTTCAGAATTTCAATTTTTTGGTAACCTTGCCTCACAAAAATGTAATATAGAGCAACCAAAAATCATATTTACCCTAAAAATAGTCCCCCAAAAAATGCCACCTTATCCCGTAGTTTCCAAAATGGGGTCACTTTTAGGGAGTTTCTACTCCAGGGGTGCATCAGGGGGGTTGAAACAGGTCACGGTGTAAATAAACCGGTCCATAAAAATCAGCCCTCCAAAAACCAAACGGCGCACCTTTCACTCTACGCCCCGCTGTGTGGCCGTACAGTAGTGTACGGCCACGTATTGGGTGTTTCTGTAAACGGCAGAGTCAGGGCAATAAAGATACAGTCTTGTTTGGCTGTTAACCCTTGCTTTGTTAGTGGAAAAAAATGGGTTAAAATTAGGCAAAAAAATGAAATTTTCTAATTTCATCCCCATTTGCCAATAACTCTTGTGCAACACCTAAAGGGTTGACGACGTATGTAATATCAGTTTTGAATACCTTGAGGGGTGTAGTTTCTTAGATGGGGTCATTTCTGTGTGGTTTCTATTATGTAAGCCTCGCAAAGTGACTTCAGACCTGAACTGGTCCCTAAAAATTGAGTTTTTGTAAATTTCGGAAAAATTTCAAGATTTACTTCTAAACTTCTAAGCCTTGTAACATCGGCAAAAAATAAAATATCATTCCCAAAATAATTCAAACATGAAGTAGACATATGGGGAATGTAAAGTCATCAACATTTTTGGGGGTATTACTATGTATTACAGAAGTAGAGAAACTGAAACTTTGAAATTTTCAAATTTTTCCAAATTTTTGGTGAATTAGGTATTTTTTTGTGCAAAGAAAAATATATATTTTTTGCTTCATTTTACCAGTGTCATGAAGTACAATATGTGACAAAAAAACAATCTCAGAATGGCCTGGCTAAGTCAAAGCGTTTTAAAGTTATCAGCACTTAAAGTGACACTGGTCAGATTTGCAAAAAATGGCCTGGTCCTTAAGGTGAAATAAGGCTGTGTGTCCCTAAGGGGTTAAGACCAGCGAAATTGAAATTTTGAAAATTGCAAATTTTTCCCAATTTTTGGTAAATTTTTTTATTTTTTATAAATAAAGGTGAAATATATTGACTCAAATTTATGGCTGTCATGAATCAGAATCAGAATCAGCTTTATTCGCCGATGAGCCAGCATACCACACCAGAAGAGACGAGCACAGTACCGACGTACATGTGTAGAAGGACTTCAGTAGGTCCTGTGCCATGCCAAACTTCCTCAGTTGTCGAAGGAAGTAGAGCCGCTGGTGAGCCTTCTTTATGATGGACTAGATGTTGCGACGCCAGGATAGGTCCTCAGAGATAGTCGTGCCTAAAAAGCGGGCACTGGGTACCCTTGCGACTTCCGATCCGTCAATGTAGGTTTGGGCTAATCAGGCCCACGAGTGTGAGGTCATCTGCGAACTTGATGACTTTAACTGAGGCCTCTTCCGATCTGCACTCGTTCGTGTACAGAGAGAACAGGAACAGTGATAGTACACATCCCTGAGAGGTGCCCGTGTTGGTGACCCTCGGTTTGGAGGTCAGATTGACAAATCTGACGACCTGGGACCTATTGGTGAGAAAGTCCATAATCCAATGTCGTAGTGTTGGGTGGACATCAAGTGCCGTGAGTTTCCTCTGCAGGATACTGGGGGAGATAGTATTAAAAGCCGAGCTGAAGTCTAGAAGGAGGATTCTTGCGTATGTGTTGGGTTTGTCGAGGTGTTCAGTGATGTATTCTAAACACATGTTAATCGCATCGTCAGTGGATCTGTTTGCCCTGTAGGTGAATTGCAGAGGGTTCAGCCGGTCCAGAGGGGCGGGCTTCAGGATGGAGAGGACCCCCTTGAAGCCACAATGTGTCATGAATTACAATGTGTCATGAGAAAACAATCTCAGAATGGCTTGGATAAGTAAAAGTGTTCCAAAGTTATTACTACATAAATTTGCAAAAAACTGGCCCGGGGTAGAAAGGGTTATCTAGGCAGAAGTGTCGCATCTAAGGCTTAGTTAAAGCCCAACTTTTAATTCATATAAGCTGTATCCACTACACACATGAAGCCTTAGTATACTTTCACACGGCAGATCCGTTACGATAATATAACCGCATGCATCCGTCATGAACGGATCCATTTGTATTGTCTGTAACATAGCCAAGACGGATCCGTCATGAACGCCATTGAAAGTCAATGGGAGACGGATCAGTTTTCTATTGTGCCAGAAAGAGAGAAAAGGGATCCTTCCCCTTTGACTTACCTTGTGTGCCAGGATGGATCAGTTTGGCTCAGTTTTGTCAAGCGGGCAGCAATACGCTGCAGCAATCAGAGGATCACATGTTAAAGTGCCCTAGGGGGACTAAAAAACAAATGTAAAAAAGAGGAAAAAATGTTTTTAAAATTATAAAAATTTTAAAAAAAATATAAAAACTCACTTTCCCCATTTTACAAATAAAAATAACTGAACAATAAAAAAATATAAATAATTGTCAGGTCTGAAAATGGCCAGATATAAAATATAAAAGTATTTATATGGCACAACATAGAGTCATAAGAATAGATTCTCCGAGATTGTTATTACAAAGGGGATGCAAGTAGCTAAAACACACTTCAGCGGGTGTTTACTGTAGCTCCTTTTTTTGATGTTCACTGTCCAGCTTTGAGACTATGCAGTGTTGACTTTATAGTTAACTTTTTAGTCATTTTGTAGTAGCCATAGACAGTCATAATTTTTGGACAAAACCTCAACACTGGCTATAGATAATCTGATCTAATATCTATAGACACACTAGATTGTTGAAGGATACTACCAAAATTGTGAAAGTCTGACAATAAATTTGAGAGGTCTATGAACTCCAATCCGTTAGGTCCAGTTTGTGGCCATTAATACCAGAATACCAGCTATGATTTATTAACTGCTAAGGAGAGGACCTTCCTGGTTTATCTGATACAGAGCTGTGAGGGAATAAATCAGATATTGGCTATATCTCTAATGTCCACTTTTGTACTCACCAGGTAGTGAAACCAACATGAACAAATTTGCCTTAGAAAAACCTAGGGCAAACTAAAAATGAGGAAAAACAGTTTGAGCCCACAGCACAATATCACTCTGCTTTTGCCATTATTTTCTTAATACTTATTTCTTGCACTGCTAGGAAGGTAACATGGTGAGAATTTGATTACCCACATTTGTGTTACAGGAAAGGCTACATTTAGAGAACAGACTAGTAAAAAATACCTTTTTCCCGACTAATAGAGGAATATATTGCAAGCTTTATAAGCTATAGACGGTATAAAACCAAATGAGGTGAAAGTAAAGCAAGAAAAATTATAACTATAACCTTCATGATGACAGATTTTGTTGCCGAAAACTTCTGTGAATAAAAATCACTTCTATTCATCTGAATGGGGCTTTTAACAATACATGTGCTTCCTGCCCAAACAACCCCATTCATGTGAATAGAACAGATTTTCAGGAGCAGAACAAGATCTTCTGCATGTGAAGGTAGCCTAAATCCTTTCAGGACCAGGCCATTTTTCATTTTGCGTTTCAGTTTTTCACTCCTCATCTTCCCATAGTCCTAACTTTTTTATTTTTCCGTTCACATAGCCTTATGAGGGCTTATTTTTGGAGTCACAAGTTGTACTTTCTAATGGCACTATTTACTGTTGCATACCCTGTAGTGGGAAGCAGAAAAAAAAATTCCAAATGTGGTAGAAATGGGAAAAAACACAATTCTGATAAAGGTTTTTATGATTTTATAACACTGTACACTATGCGGTAAAATTGACCTGTTATCTTCATTCTCCAGGTCAGTACGGTTCCAACGATACGACATTTGTATAATTTTCTTGCGTTAAAAATAAAAATTTAAACCTTTGAGAAAAAAAATAACATTTTATGACCATATTCTGACTCCGATAACTTTTTTGTAGCTATGTGTACAGAGCGGTGTTAGGGCTCATTTTTTGCGGAACGATCTGTGTTTTTAAGTGATACCAATTTGAAGTGTGTGCGACTTTTTGATCACTTTTCATAAAAAAATTATTGGGTAGTTGAAGTGACAAAGAATGGCAAATTGGCTGTTTTTAATATTTTTCCTGTTACTCCCTTAATATTGTTATATTTTAATAGTATGGGTATTTTCGCAAGCAGTGATGCCCATGATGCTTATTTTTTTTATTTATTAAGTGAATGAATGAATGAATGAATAACTTGTATAGCGCTACACTTGCGGACTGAATCGCCTCCTGGCGCTTTTGCAGCCATTTTCTGCATGTGCCTTTAGAAGAGGTAGGTCTTAAGCTTCTTCCTAAAGGCCAGATGATTTTCTTCTAAGCGGATCTTTGCGGGTAGAGTGTTCCATAGCCAGGGTCCTTGGACTGCGAATCTTCGTTCGCCTTTTGATTTGTAACGGGTCTTGGGGATATGGAGGAGATTCTGGTTAGCTGACCGGAGGGAGCGACCTGGGGTGTAGTGCTTTATTTTGTTGCAGAGGTATTGGGGGGCTTTCCCTTGTATACATTTGTGGGTGAGGCAGAGGGTCTTGAATGTGATCCGATCTTTCACGGGTAGCCAATGAAGGGTCCTTAGGGACAGAGTGATAGATTCCCAGTTTTTTTTTCCCGTTATCAGTCTAGCGGCTGTGTTCTGGATGACTTGTAGACGTGAAATTTGAGATTTAGGATGTCCTAGGTAGAGGGAGTTTGCGCAGTCGAGTCGGGAATTAATAGTTGTTCCAACTACTGTTGCTGCGTCTCCATCAGGGATGAAGGGGATGAGTCTACGCAGCAGCCGAAGAAGGTGATGGGATCCGCTGACTGATCCTATTTGTGCATCCATTGTCATGTCTGAGTCAAAAATGACTCCGAGACTTTTGGCTTTGGTGCTGGGAGTGATGATTTGTCCGAGGATAGTGGGTGGCATGCACATCGTGCTATGGTTTTTGTTTCGCTTTGCATGGAGGAAGAGGAGTTCTGTTTTGGAACCGTTGAGTTTGAGGGAGCTCTCAGTCATCCAATCGTCGATGTTTTTATTTTAAGGAAAGGGGGGTGATTTGAACTTTTATGTTTTTTATTTTTTATATTTGTAATAAAATAAATAAAATAAATAAATAAATAAAACCCGGGGTCCTCCAGCCACAACTCTCCCCGGCTCCGTTCTCCTTGTAGGATATGACCCCATTGTCTGATAGGTGTGGGTCCCACCTCTGGGACCCACACCTATCAGACAATGGGGGCATATCCTAGCAATATGCCCCCATTGTCTGAGATGGGATAACCCCTTTAAGCGAAGTAACAGGTTCCCCGATCTCAGCTGGGAACGCTGTTACCGGACTGGAAGCGTGCGACTTCCACTTCCAGACTGATCAAATGTGATCATGGCCTCTGAAGAGTAAAATGTATGCGATCAGCCTTATGACTGATCACATACGTGTGCCGTGGGTCTCTGCAATTTAAAATAGCAGAAACCCCACGGCCATGGTGCCCGCTGCGCACGCTATCGGGCGCCATGTTTAAACACCGGACCGATGAAGAGGGGATGTCCAGCTTTGACGTGTCCTCCAACTGGCATGTGGTCTAGTGATATCCTGCTGGGGGGGCACATCATTGGCTGCAGAGGTACACATGATCCCCGTCTCAGAAGTTGACAAGCAGGCACCTGGAGCAAAGCGAACCAAAGGAGTCAGAGGTCTGGAGGGGCTGCCTCAAATTGTTTGAAAGCTGGAGAACCCCTTTAATGTGCAGTCTGCGTCTGAATTGTATTTGTCAGCAATACAGTACCTGCCCCCGTTACCAAATGCTTTCAGGTACAATAAGTATAAATTGTCAATGTATTCAGTCACTGGACATGTAAAATAATGGTCCTATTACAGGGTTTTAAATTGCTCAGAAGGCTTTTTGAGGTCTCCGCAGGGAGATGGGGTGAGTGCGGTAAAAGTCAGTGTGACATAATAGTACAGTTTTAGCTGCAGCAATACTGTATAACCTTCTGTGTGAAAATCGATCAGGAATCAGAAAAATAACATAAAGGCAGAGAAGAAAACAGCAATTGTTCTCCTTGTCAGCTTATAATGCTGTGATGTAGTGATCTGGCGATGGTAACTCTACATTTCCTCACATAATCAATTACTAGTCTGCACAAGTAAATTGTAAGTTTATAAAAGTGTAGGGGTTTATTGTAGATTGAAGTGTATGTTCATCCTTCATAGAAATACACTCATATATTTCCAAATAGAATAAACAGTAATTTTCTCTTGTATTCTTCTTCTGGGAATCATTTGGCATCCTACAAATCTATCAGCTGCATTTGGGTATTTTGTGGAGCTGTACATGTAGGCTATCATAAAACAGGGATGTACTGACAGGGAGCCAAAGAGTTAGCAGATAGAACTATCGAAGCAAAACCTTATTTTGACACAAATACATCCCTTTACTAATCTAACAACCCTTGGATTTACGTACATTACTGTCCTTATTTATACTTCTTTGCATTGCCCATAATGGTACGACGTTCACATCTGCCCTAAGGTAATCCTGTAGTCCGTTCCTCTGCTGGACTACACTACCAGAAAACATCCAGCATGGAAGGTGACAGGGACGAGCCTCCCTAGTGTCACCTGCGATACTAGGGAGGCTTGTCGCGGCCTGCTATTGGCTGCCCCCCCAACGCTGTTGTTTTCAGTGAGGTAAGTACAACCTCTGTGAGGGGCCCCGGCATTATAGAGCTTGGATAACCCCTTTAACTTCCAACACATCTTAGTGGCAGTCAACGTTCTGTGTCACTCTGTACATCATGCCGTATTAGTAGGCCATAGTGATGGCACAGACCAGTGAATCCACATCATCGATTGCAGGTGCTGGTTGTAATATATAGTGGAAACCTCTCACTGCAGGGATAGGAGAAAATTCATCCCTCAGATGCTGCGGTCATTAATGGCTGCAGCACATAGGAGGTTAGACAGATGGAGAGAGCTCTGTCTGTCCTCTATTCGGCACCCTGTGAAAGCAATCATGAGGTGCCAAGTACTTGGCATGGCAGCCGGGACCAAAAAAAAATCATGTTCAATTCCTATAAGGTGACTAAAGGACATTTAAAAAGTTGAATAACATTTCCAAACATATTAAAAAAAACACATATTAAACGTTTTTAAAACCCTTTTATATATCCTGTTGCTATATCCAACGAAACCCATGAGGTACTTCTCCTTCCTCTGTCACAGCCTCAGCACTACCCCTAACAACACATGCCCATGTAGGATCATACACAAATCTCATAGGGTCCCATAACAAAATTTAGTATGGGCTCCCCTATTCCACCCAGTTTCTAAGTATTCGTGTATCAAAAGGATGGTAAAGAGTGTTGTACTCCAATGGGAACTAAGTCCAGAGAGTCAGAATCTGCAGTAAACTAATGTGCTTCTTTACCGGAGGAACTAAAATGCAAAACAATACAGGCAAAGCACCGAGCTGGCTTCTCCAGTGTCCTGCCGGGCAGAAGAAGGTTTTATGCTGAGGAAAGGCCTGAGCTAGCTTTCCCTCTCTCTCAGAAGGCTGGTACCCTGGTCAAAGGCTGATGGCCCAATGTCTGTGGTTCAGTCATGTGGCTGACTTCCTGGTCAGAGGGCTGGTTACATGGGGTCTGTGGCTCAGCATCCTCATCCTAATGTCTTCTCCTAGTCATTCATGCAGTCTCACAGAGTCTATCCTGCTAAATACTGGTTCCTATCTGCAGACTGGCAGATTCTCTTATACTGAACACTCACCCCTATCTGCAGACAACTAGGGGATCTGACTGCTCTCTTTATATAGTTTCTAGCTGAACTAAATCCTTCTAGTGGTAGGGGTGGAGTGGAGAAGCACAGGTTAGACTACTTTCACACTGGTGTTTTGGCTTTCCGTTTCTGAGACCCGTTCAGGGCTCTCACAAGCGGTCCAAAACGGATCAGTTTTGCCCTAATGCATTCTGAATGGAAAAGGATCCGTTCAGAATGCATCAGTTTGTCTCCATTCAGTCACCATTCCGCTCTGCAGGCGGACACCAAAACGCCACCTGATGAAGCAGAGCCAAACGGATCCGTCCTGACGCATAATGTAAATCAATGGGGACGGATCCGTTTTCTTTGACACAATCTGGCACAATAGAAAACTGATCCGTCCCCCACTGACTTTAAATGGTGTTCAAGACGGATCCGTAATGGCTATAGAAGACATAATAAAACCGGATTTGTTCATGACAAATGCATGCGGTCGTATTATTGTAACTGAAGCGTTTTTGCGGATCCATGATGGATCCGCAAAAAACGCTAGTGTGAAAGTAGCCTAAAAGAAATCCTCTGTATTATCTGGGTGTGCAATAACCCTTTATACAGTGCAGTGCAAATACAGTGTATGAACAGACTATACATTATAATAAACATAAAATGCAGAACAACAATATAAAACAATATATGTTCACACAACAGCATAAATCAAAGTGAAAGTTAACCTTTCAAAGTGCAATAAAGGAGTGAGTTGACAGCTTTGCATAGTAGCAATAAGGGCAAATGTCCACAAACGTGCAATGCAACAGATTTCAAAATAAAAAGAACCCACTTCATCTGACTTCTGTGTTGGAAAAAGTAGAATAGGTACTTTAAAAATATGGCATTCTGAACAGCATATTTAATGTATTTAGCATGACAGCTGCTATAAGTACATTAATATATCTTCCCCCATGTAGCAGGCACAGCACTATGAAGTGCCTTTTGCACTGTGGCATTAGAAGAATTTTGATATCTCTGACTTTTAGTCTAACCACTGTCTGTTACTCTACAATTCCTGCAAGTGCCGTTCTATGGAAACCTGCGTTCAGGTGTCCGCTCGTGAGCTCCGTTTGAAGGGGCTCACAAGCGGCCATGAACGCAGCCGTCTGGCTCTAATGCATTCTCAGTGGAGGCGGATCCACTGAGAATGCATCCGTCTGCCAGCGCTCAGCCTCCGCTCCGCTCAGTGAGCGGACACCTGAACGCTGCAAGCAGCGTTCGGGTGTCCGCCTGGCCGTGCGGAGGCGAGCGGATCCGTCCAGACTTATAATGGAAGTCAATGGGGACGGATCCGCTTGAAGATGACACCATATGGCTCAATCTTCAAGCGGATCCGTCCCCCATTGACTTTCAATGTAAAGTCTGAACGGATCCGCTCAGGCTACTTTCACACTTAGAAATTTTTCTAAGTTATAATGCAGACGGATCCGTTCTGAACGGATGCAAACGTCTGCATTATAGGAGCGGATCCGTCTGATGAAACATCAGACGGACCCGCTCCGAACGCTAGTGTGAAAGTAGCCTAATAGTTCTGCTTGCTCAACTTGGTTTGCAGTTTGCAGTATGCAATTGCTTATGATCAGATATGAGCAGTACACAGTTTGTATTCTTGCAATTTGTAGCTTGCAATTTGTATGGATTGTTAAGTAGTTCACAGTTTGCAACTGTAGCTTGCAATTTGCAATTTGTATTTGTACTTTGCAATTGATGGAACTGTAAGTAAACACACATATAACTGTTTTAAAGAGGACCAAACATTGTGAACTAAGTATCATGACATATACAGCGGCGCCCAGGGATCTCACTGCACTTACTATTATCCCTGGGGCGCCGCTCCATTCTCCCGTTATGTCCTCCAGTATGTTCGGGGACTTGGTTATAGTAGGAAGAGACTGCCCTTGTTCTGCTGGGCGTCTCTTTCTCCTATGCTGTAGCGCTGGCCAATCGCATCGCAGAGCTCACAGCCTGGGAGAAAAAACCTCCCAGGCTGTGAGCTCTGCGCTGCGATTGGCCAGCACTACAGCCTAGGAGAAGGAGACGCCCAGCAGAACAAGGGCAGACTCTGCCTACTATAACCAAGTCCCCTAAGTCTCCGCCTACTATAACCAAGTCCCCGAACATACCGGAGGACATAACGGGAGAACGGAGCGGCGCCCAGGGATAATAGTAAGTGCAGTGAGATCCCTGGGCATCGCTGTATACGTCATGATACTTAGTTCACAATGTTTGGACCGATGAAAGGTCCTCTTTAAATACCTATTTTGGCCTCTCCTGCTTCCATAAAAACACTGCTCTGAGTGGAGTGAATGTCTCTTCAGCTCCTGTCTCTGGTGAATAATGATTCTAGCAGCTCCTGCTAGGGGAATTCCCAGACAGGCTGTGTGTGAGGCTGGCTGTGATTGGTCAAAACTCTTGCTGTGTGAGAAGCTGGCTGTGATTGTGATTGGTCTAGACTTCTGCCCAGAAACAACAGTTTAACACTATGCTTTCTGTTGTTTTTGCTGTGTCATTGAGCTTACCTTACACTATAAAATGAATCTTAAAGGCATATTATCTTTTCTGCTTCTGTGAACACAAAATATAACAGTTATATGACATCCAAAACATGATGTCACATAGGAACTGTATTAAGGCTATTGGCAGGTCTAGCTGTATACACATATAAGTTATACTAGCAACATAGGACAGGTCCTAGCTGGCCAGCTACACCCCATACTGCTAAAAAAACAGCTTCCCTTTACATCATAATTTATTAAATGGACTGCCTGCAGCCACCACTAGGGGAGCTCAGTGCAGGAGAATTTATACAGATACTATAATAATGTTTTTGCCCTAAGCACTAGTGGCAGTTGCATAAAAATGCGGTTCTTTCATGTCAGGAAGAGAATAAGTTCAGCGCTGGGCCCCTTCTCCCCCTGGGCCCCATGGTAGTTGTGTACTCTGCCTTCATAGGAGTTTCCCCACTGCACCCATGGACATAACATCACATGAAAGAAGAAAAAGCTGCATGGCCATGGCCATGTGACCACAGCCCAGAAGAGAAGATAGGAGCAATAAAGATAAAAGAAATATATTTAAAAAAACTTACAGCTACTCATAAATAATTATTTTAAAGGATGTAGATGCAAACTAGAGAAATCATGTAAGTACCTGTGAGGACTCGCTCTGGTAGACAGGATTAGCGGACGCAGTATAGAGGCAACAACAAGTTCTTTGGATCAAACAGTTCAGTGTTTTAGTCACACTTTAGGCAAGTGACAAAACAAGCAGTCATATTAAAGTCAAGAAGTCACCTTGCGGTATTGGTGGTAATTCACACCAGGCGGCAATTCTGCCTCAAAGAGTCCTTGCTGATAGCAGCACCAATCTGTTTTCATGCCAAAGAGGTAGCAAGCCTTCATCCAGACACAAGGCTCCCAGATCTCAACACAGAGACATGGCTTCTGAGCTCAGCTGCCTATTTAAGGACAGCTATGGAGATGCTGCCAAAACCCAGAACGGCATTTAAAATCTGGTCCGGTATTTGACATCACCTGGCTGTAAATCAGCCCAGCAGCACATGCTGGGAGGAAAATACCTGTTTTTCCAGACGAAACCTCTCACTGTGTCACATACCATATAGAGATGAGCAAATCACTCGAAATTCAGTTCAGGTATGCTGAATTTTCCAAAAAGTTCAGTTTGGATCTGATTCAGACTGAACCAAAGTTGCCCCAATTGCCCTCATATTGGTATATAACACACTCTAGTCTGCTAGGACTCTTAGGAATTTTTAGATGAAGTTATCTTTTTTACTTTTTTTTTTATTACTTTTTCCCTCTCCCACCCCCCTTCACAAGCTCTGGAAAGGTATGACAGTAATAGTAAATGATGTCTGAGTGATACTGACATACATAGCTATGGGTAAACACACGTTTGATGGCATTAACAAAAAGCAAGTTTAAAAACACATCGGCAATCACGTGTTATGCTTTTTTATATTCCAAAGCTTCCAAAAATCATCCCTTATCAGGGGCAGATGATGTTTAAACACACACTGTGTTATGGGATAAAAAAAAAACATTTTAATTAATGATTAATGGGCAGTGAAGACAGAGAGGAATTAATTGGAAACCTTCTCTGGGGCTTCAAGGAGGAGGAGCAGGAGGAAAACTGTAACCTCTGGCTCCATAGGCATGGTGTCAGACTTCGAAGTCACCTCCACATCATCCTACTGCGACTGAGTGGAGGACTGAGCCATCCAATTCACAATCTCATCCTCTTTCTCCTAATGTTGCTCCTTTCCAAAGCACAGGGACAATTGGGGCCTACTATTACTACTTCTAGCTGGATAGCAGGTACTGCTACTGACCACATTCTGGCTCTGGGTCTTTCGTGTGGAACCCTTCCGTAGCCCTGACCTTTTTGGGCCTAAATGTACACAGTAACACAAAGTATGGAATGGTTTGAAAATCTGCTTTCTAAAAATTAAAGACTGGGAGGGTCAATACGATGTCCTTCCTTTTCCACAAACACACAGAAGACACTGGTACCGACAGTTGACTTTGGAAATACTGCAGTATTGGCACCACTAACAGATTTGTGTCCAATGTCTTTTGCTCGTTAAAATATACAGATAAAAAGAAAATCTAAAAATAATCCAGTGTAAAACATAAGTTAACAAACTACTATGAAATAATTTCCGCTTCACTAACAATGGAAGTGCTTGGAGAAGGAAATACAAGAATTTATGAATATTATGTTATCACTCACAGATAATGTTGTCCGCTACTCTGTGAATTATAAGGCACGTTATCATGTGAAATAAATAATAGAAATAAATTGATTTAGGCATCACTCGTCGATAATGTTCCGTGCTACCCTGTGTACTTGTGCAGTATTCAACTGTATACTGCTTTGAATAAATTCAACAACCCCCCCCAAAAAAAAAAAGAATTGGAACCTTCGTGAGGTAGAAATAAATGGAAATGTACTGAGGCCAATATATTCTGATCAAAACACATCTATGCTTACCTACCAGCACCAAGGTGGTCTCAGTCATGCAGCTTCTACTCTAAACCTACCTATGCTGTTGGGCATCAACATTCAGCAGAACAGACCCTGCACATATAGTGTGCTGCTCCTAGTTACCTCTGTGTGCATCAAGCAACCAATGTGAGTAAGAGCCAGCACAGCTATATGTACCACCTAATCAAGGTCACCTGTGAGATAGACGGGGCAAAAGTGCACAAAACTTCTACTCCCAAAATAATGGCACATTCACATTTGAAGGTGCCCACTCCTTCAAGACTAATCAAAAATCACAGAAACAGCATAGGTAGATTTAGAGTAGGATCTGGCTAACTGAGGCCAGCTTGGCACTGGTAGGTGGGCACAAATGTGTTTTGATCAAAATATATTGGCAGAGAGTCTCAGATGTTATTATATCAGAGTGCTTAGGGCTTAGTCTGTATATTATGTTTGCATCTATTGTTTTGGGGCATTATTTTCCTTGATTTTTCAAATTAAACCCCTCCAAAAAAAATAAAAAAGTGGCGATAGAAATAAACAGACTGAGGCCAAATATCATGTTATCACTCACAGATAATATTGTGCGCTACCCTGTGTATTGGCATAGTAATCACCTATATGCTGGTTTTAATATATTTAACAATCCCCCCAAAAAATTAGAACCATGTGGAGATAGAAATGAACGGAAATGGATTGAAGCCCTATATCACGTTATCACTCACAGATAATATTGTGCACTACCCTGCATATTATAAGACATGTAATCACCTATTTTTGTTTTTAATCAACAACCCTCCCAAAAAAATTGGAACTTGCTGATGTTTTTGTCCACTACCCTGCATATTTTATACAGTTTTTAAAACGGAAACAAAAAAAAATTAAATTAACTATGTGGAGATGCCTTGACATGGACTAGTATTTCAGGTGTTTTCCCTGAGATTTCAAATGCTACATTGATAGTAAAAGACATGTTGTACAGTTTTGCACTTATTTCACCCTGCACCACCCAAAAAGGAAGGATTTCTGTTAAAATGGAAACAAAATATCTTTACAGGTAGCTGCTTTTGAGGTTTGCAGCAGTTGCAATTGTGCTAGAAGTCATCCCTAGCCTAGGCTCCTTACTTCTCACTGCCTGGCTGATAGATTTCCCTACCTGTTCTCATTCTACACACAGAATCCTTCTTCTTTCTAATTCTAGCCTTTCCCTTTCCCTTCACTGTACCTCGCAGTAGAATATAAGCTTGATTGTGACTTTTCACTGTCCTTGACTCCTTACACCCATCAACCCTTATTCACAGCCCAACACAGAATTCCGTTCTGCTTGTTATGCTAGGGCACCTCCCTGCATCCTGCAGCACTGGTTGACCCATTCAGGCTGTCTGTTGGCCTGGGAGACAACCAGGGCAAACCCTCCCCTACTACTTCCTCTCAGAGTCATGTGAGGATCTTCTTCTATCCTTGTGTTTTTTCCCATTGATATGTGCTATAAAATGGCACTACACGCCTTTTTAACGGGTTCATCCGAAACAAACCTGAAAAATTTCAGGTTTGTCTGCTGGCTGAAAATTTCCAAAGTTTATTATGAACTGGTTCGGTCATCCTTATTGTACCTCAGGTCAGACCGAGGAGATGCAAAAGACTCTTTTCTTTATGACTCTGAAGGTGGATGGCTTATATACCGGCTTATATTTTTCATCCCATAAGACGCACTCCCCCCCCCTAAAATGGGGGAAAACGCTAATGCGTCTTATGCGGTGAATACAGGGCAAATAAATATAAAATGTGCTGCGCATTGATTATGCTCGGTACATCGCAGGCTGCGCTGCATAGGAACAGCAGCCTGCGATGTACCAGACATCCGAGTTACCTGAAGAGGGAGAACCAGGTGGCCGCAGCGCATGCTTTCTGATGGGGACAGTCCGTGGCGTCCGCTGGGTGGTAGGGTCAGGTGTGCTGTAGCTGGTGTAGGGTGATAGAGACTGGCTGGCCCTGTCTGGTGCTGGTTGATAGGGACCGGCTGGCAGATTTGCAGTGAGAACGTTGGTGGGAGTGCGGGAGCAGGCAGATGAGGGGCGGAGCAGGCTTTCCTGCCACACATGCCTGCTCCGCCTCTAAGTCTTCACACTGCCTGCTCTCGTGTACAAGGCATAAGGGCTGATGAGAGGCTGGGGGGCTGATGAGAGGCTGGGGAGCTGATGAGAGGCTGGGGGGCTGATGAGAGGCTTGGGGGCAGATGAGAGGCTGTGGGCTGATGTGGGGCTGGGGGCTGATAAGAGGCTATGGGGCTTAGAAGAGGCTAGGAGGATGATAAGAGGCTAGGGGGCTGATAAGAGGCTGGGGGCTGATAAGAGACATGGGGCTGATAAGAGGCATGAAGATGATGAGAGACTAGGGGGCTGATGAGAGCCTGGGGGCTGATGATAGGCTGGGGGATGATGAGAGGCATTGGGGCTGATAAGATGCTAGGGGGCTGATAAGAGACTAGGGGGCTGATGATTAGAGGCATGGGGGCTGATCTGAGGTCTGAATGGGGTTCTCATTTATATTGGGGCTCTTATCTGAGGAGGACTATTCTCAGGGAAAACACCTGAAATACTAGTCCGAACTCCATGTCAGGGCATCTCCGCATAGTTATTTTAATTTGTTTGTTTCCGTTTACTTTGGGGTCTGAGCTGAGATCTGATTGGGGGTCTGATCTGAGGTATTTTTGGGGTCTTATTAACATTGGGGGGATCTAATTTGGGCTGTCAGCTGAGGTCTGATTAATATTGGGGGGTCTGATTGCTGGTCTGACCTTATGTCACGGAAGGTGTACAGAAAACTAGAAGACACAAAATGAAGATCCGACTGACTGGATCCAAAACTAAGGAACCAAAGGGAGAGCCCTGCAACAGACCTGGCTCTCTACCTAACTGCTCAGCCTATGCAAAAATCTCAATGGTAGATGATCGCATATCCTCGTTCCTTGACTGTATAACACCTGAACACCCTATAATAGTGAGGGGACACGACCACCGGCTCCCTACACTTGATATGGAGGGAGTCAGGGTCACCTGGGATCCAGCAAACAGGAAAACACAAATGAATGAACAAAACTTATCTGTAGAAGACTCAGTAGTAGCATCCAGCATGCACACACTCCAGGAAGTTGTATAAACCGCAAAGTGATGCAGTATGGGAAGGGATTTAAAGGGATGCAATCAGTGCAACTACATGACAGCTGAGAGAGGCTAACGAGATGAGAAAACGAAAGCAAAACAAAAGGAACCTCAAGGAGGAGGTTCTGAAGAACGTCTGTCAGAGCTTCTCAGATGTCTGGTGGTGACAGTACCCCTCCTTCTACGAGTGGACTCCGGACACTCAGAGCCCACCTTCTCAGGATGGGACCTATGGAAAGCCCTGATGAGACGAGTGGCCTTAATGTCCGTCACTGGGACCCACATCCTCTCCTCAGGACCATAACCCTCCCAATGAACGAGGTACTGGAGAGAACCGCGGACAACACGAGAATCCACAATCCTAGAGACCTGAAATTCAAGATTACCATCAACCACAATCGGAGGAGGAGGCAAAGACGAGGGTACAATGGGTTTTAATAAGGACTTATGAAAAACATTATGGATCTTCCAAGTCTGAGGAAGATCAAGACGGTAGGCAACAGGATTGATGACGGACAAGATTTTGTAAGGCCCAATAAACTTAGGACCCAACTTCCAGGAGGGAACCTTCAATTTGATATTCTTAGTAGACAACCACACCAGATCACCAACATTCAGGTCTGGACCAGGCACACGTCTCTTATCCGCCACACGCTTATATCTCTCACTCATGCTCTTTAGATTATCCTGAATCTTTTGCCAAATAGATGACAAAGACGAGGAGAATCTGTCCTCATCAGGTAAACCAGAAGACCCCTCTCCAGAGAATGTCCCAAACTGCGGATGAAACCCATATGCACCAAAAAATGGTGACTTATCAGAGGACTCCTGACGACGGTTATTTAAAGCAAACTCAGCAAGGGACAAAAAAGAACACCAATCCTTCTGATTCTCCGCCACAAAACAGCGCAGATATGTCTCCAGATTCTGATTGACGAGTTCTGTCTGGCCATTCGACTGCGGGTGGAAAGCAGAAGAGAATGACAACCGAACCGCCAAGCGAGAACAGAAAGCCTTCCAGAATCTGGAAACAAACTGCGTGCCCCTATCAGAGACTATGTCTGAAGGAATACCATGCAATTTGACAATGTGATCAATAAATGCCTGCGCCAGCGTCTTAGCATTGGGCAAGCCAGGAAAAGGAATGAAATGCACCATTTTGCTAAAACGGTCCACCACCACCAGAATCACAGTCTTCCCCGAGGAACGAGGCAGGTCCGTAATGAAGTCCATGGACAGATGTGTCCAAGGACGGGAAGGAATGGGTAACGGAAGGAGAGGACCTGATGGCCGTGAATGAGGGACTTTGGCACGAGCACAGGTCTCGCAGGCTGCCACAAAACCCTCAACCGACTTACGAAGCGCCGGCCACCAGAATCTCCGAGCGATGAGATCCACTGTGGCTCTTGCCCCCGGGTGCCCAGCAAGGACAGTATCATGGTGCTCCTTAAAAATCTTGTGTCTTAAAGCGAGAGGCACAAACAACCTCCCAGGAGGACAAATATCAGGAGCCTCTGACTGGGCTACCTGAACCTCTGCCTCCAATTCAGGATAAAGAGCAGAGACCACCACACCTTCAGCCAAAATGGGACCCGGGTCTTCAAAACCCAAAAAACGCGTCAGCGCCTTCTGATTCTCAGGAAGCTCCCACTCGGGGTCCATGCGAAAACTAGAAGCGGAGAGAAGAAACCCCAGAAATTGAATTTCTGGAACCAGAAACACACATTTTTCCAGTTTAGCGTACAATTTATTCTCCCGCAGGATGAGCAAGACCTGACGTAAGTGTTCCTTATGAGTTTTGAAATCAGGAGAAAAAATCAAAATGTCATCTAGATACACTAATACAAATTTCCCCATTATATGATAAAAAATGCTGTTCACAAAATGCTGAAAGACGGCTGGAGCATTCATCAAACCAAAAGGCATAACCAAATTCTCAAAATGGCCCTCAGGGGTATTGAAGGCCGTCTTCCATTCGTCTCCTTCTCTGACCCTGACCAGGTTGTATGCCCCTCTTAGATCCAACTTGGAAAAAACTTTAGCCCCAACAATCTGGTTAAACAGGTCCGGGATCAGAGGAAGCGGATAAGGGTCACGAATTGTGATACTGTTCAGCTCCCTGAAATCCAGACATGGTCTTAAAGAACCATCTTTTTTCTTAACAAAGAAAAAAACAGCGGCAACAGGTGACTTTGAGGGTCATATGTGTCCCTTTCTCAGACTCTCAGAGATATAAGCACGCATAGCGACCCTTTCAGGTTGGGAGAGATTGTATAAACGAGATTTAGGCAGCTTGGCGCCTGGGGTGAGATTAATAGGGCAATCGTACTCCCTGTGAGGGGGCAAGTCCTTAACACCACTCTCAGAAAACACATCCGAAAATTCAGAGAGAAAAGATGGTACAGTCTTAGTAGAAACCTCAGAAACAGATGTCGTGAGGCAATTCTCTCTGCAAAAGTCACTCCAACCATTTATTTGCCTCGCTTGCCAATCAATGGTGGGGTTATGTTTAGTGAGCCAGGGTAGCCCCAACACTAGAGAAGTAGGCAACCCGCTTAGGACGAAACATGACACATCCTCAACATGAGTATCACTCACAATCAAACGGATATTGTGAACTATGCCCTTTAATGATTTCTGAGAAAGTGGAACGGAATCAATAGCAAAAATAGGTATATCCTTTCCCAAAGTGCATACCTGGAAACCATGAGATATAGCCAATTGATTATCAATGAGATTGACAGCTGCTCCACTATCTACAAAAATCTCTCAAAAAATGTTCTTGCTCTCTAGCGCCACCCTGGAAGGTAGGACAAAACAGGAACTACAAGCAAATGGAAAACCTTGAATTTCCGCATCAACCTTGCCAATAGTAACAGATGGAACGTTTTTAGAGGATTTTTTTCTTTTTGTTTCTTTATTACTCTCAAAAAACTGCCTGAATCTCCTAGAGGGACAAACATTTGCCAAATGATTTATACCTCCACAACAGAAACAAACCTTGCTATGAGAGCTGAATCATCTATTGTCAGAGGCAAGCAAACCCAGCTGCAAGGGCCCCTGCTCAGAGGGGATTGAGAGCGACTGAGACCCCTGTGCACTGAATGAGACCGCCACACTGTTCTTGGACTGAGTATGACAGGAAGGAGTGATCTCTCCTCTCTCTCTAAGACGCCTGTCAATACGAACGGCCCGAGACATGGCAGAGTCCAAGGAGGTAGGTCTCTCATGAAAGGCAAATGCATCTTTCAATCCCTCTGAAAGACCATGGCAAAATTGACTTCGGAGTGCAGCATCATTCCAACCAGTATCAGCTGCCCATCTCCGAAATTCTGAACAGTATATCTCTGCGGACTGTTTACCCTGGCATAAAAGACGATCCGGATCATAGCAATACGATCCGGATCATCATATATCTGACCCAGGGCTAAAAAAAATTCATCCACTGAACAGAGTGACCGTGCCCCCACCGGCAGCGAAAAGGCCCAGGACTGAGCGTTATCCCTGAGCAGCGAGATGATGATCCCCACCCTCTGCTCCTCATCACCAGAGGAATGGGGAAGTAGGCGAAAATGGAGTTTGCAAGCCTCTCTAAAACAAACAAAATTCTCACTACCCCCGAGAACGTATCCGGGAACGAGATCTTAGGCTCAGAACAAACTCCATGAACGCAAGCGGAACCGGTCACCTGAAACTGAGTAACAGTTTTACGGAGATCTGCTACCTCCAATGAAAGACCCTGCATGTGTTCAGTCAAAAGTGAAACCGGATCCATGCTTGAGACGGTTTTGGCGGTTTATAATGTCACGGAAGGTGTACAGAAAACTAGAAGACACAAAATGAAGATCCGACTGACTGGATCCAAAACTAAGGAACCAAAGGGAGAGCCCTGCAACAGACCTGGCTCTCTCCCTAACTGCTCAGCCTATGCAAAAATCTCAATGGTAGATGATCGCATATACTCGTTCCTCGACTGTATAACACCTGAACACCCTATAATAGTGAGGGGACATGACCACCGGCTCCCTACACTTGATACGGAGGGAGTCAGGGTCACCTGGGATCCAGCAAACAGGAAAACACAAATAAATGAACAAAACTTATCTGTAGAAGACTCAGTAGTAGCATCCAGCATGCACACACTCCAGAAAGTTGTATAAACCGCAAAGTGATGCAGTATGGGAAGGGATTTAAAGGGATGCAATCAGTGCAACTACATTACAGCTGAGAGAGGCTAACGAGATGAGAAAACGAAAGCAAAACAAAAGGAACCTCAAGGAGGAGGTTCTGAAGAACGTCTGTCGGAGCTTCTCAGATGTCTGGTGGTGACACCGTAGGTCTAATGAAAAATATTTTTTTCCTATTGTGCTCCTCTAAAACTTAGGCATGTCTTATAGGCCAGTGCGTCTTATAGGGCGAAAAATACGGTATGTGACAATTGGCATGAGCTTCATACATATGATTTGCTGGATGCCATTAACACCTTAAGGACCGAGCTCATTTTCACCTTAAGGACCAGGCCATTTTTTGCTAATCTGACCTGTGTCACTTTATGTGGTGATAACTTTAAAACACTTTGACTTATGCAGGCCATTCTGAGATTGTTTTTTCAGCACATATTGTACTTCATGACACTGGTAAAATGAAGTAAAAATAAATAAATTTTTATTTATAAAAAAATACAAAATTTTCCAAAAATGAAGTAAAAAAATTGCAAATTTCCAAGTTTCAATTTCTCTACTTCTATAATACATAGTAATACCTCCAAACGTAGTTATTACTTTACATTCCCCATATGTCTACTTCATGTTTGCATCATTTTGGGAATGATAGTTTATATTTTGGGGATGTTGCAAGGCTTAGAAGTTTGGAAGCAAATCTTGAAATTGTTCTGAACTTTTCAAAAACCCAATTTTTAGGGACCAGTTCAGGTCTGAAGTCACTTTGTGAGGCTTATATAATAGAAACCACCCAAAAATTATACCATTCTAGAAAATACACCCCTCAAGGTATTCAAAACTGATTTTACAAACTTTGTTAACCCTTTAGGTGTTCCACAAGAATTAATGGAAAATAGAGATACAGAGATTGGCAGATTTTCCATTTTAATAATTTCTTTCCAGTTCTTTCCAAACAAGACTCAATATTTATGGCTCTGATTTTGTAGTTTACAGAAACACCCCATATGTGGTCGTAAACTGCTGTACGGGCACACGGTAGGACACAGAAAGAAAGGAATGCCATACGTTTTTGAAAGGCAGATTTTGCTAGACAGTTTTTTTTTGACACCATGTCCCATTTGAAGCCCCCCTGATGCACCCCTAAAGTAGAAACTCCATAAAAGTGACTCCATCTAAGAAACTACACCCCTCAAGGTATTCAAAACTGAATTTACAAACGTCGTTAACCCTTTAGGTGTTCCACAAGAGTTATTGGCAAATAGAGATGAAATTTCAGAATTTCAATTTGGGGCAAATTTTACATTTTACTATTTTTTTTCCAGTTACAAAGCAAGGGTTAACAGCCAAACAAAACTCATTATTTATGGCCCTGATTCTGTAGTTTACAGAAACACCCCATATGTGGTTGTAAACTGCTGTACGGGCACATGGCAGGGCACAGAAGGAAAGGAATGCCATACGGTTTTTGAAAGGCAGATTTTGCTAGACATTTTTTTTTTGGACACCATGTCCCATTTGAAGCCCCCCTGATGCACCCCTAGAGTAGAAACTCCCTAAAAGTGACCCCATTTTATAAACTACGGGATAGGGTGGAAGTTTTGTTGGTACTAGTTTAGGGTACATATGATTTTTGGTTGCTCTATATTACACTTTTTGTGAGGCAAGGTAACAAGAAATAGCTTTTTTGGCGCCTTTTTTTGTTGTTATTTACAACATTCATCTGACAAGTTAGATCATGTGGTATTTTTATATAGCAGGTTGTCACGGACGCGGCGATACCTAATATGTATACAATTTTTTTATTTATGTAAGTTTTACACAATGATTTTCATTTTTAGTGCCTCCATAGTCTGAGAGACATAGTTTTTTCAGTTTTTGAGCGATTATCTAAAGTAGGGTCTCATTTTTTGTGGGATGAGATGGTTTTATTGGCACTATTTTGGGGTGCATATTAATTTTTGATCGTTTGCTATTACACTTTTTGTGACATAAGATGACAAAAAATGGCTTTTTTTACACCGTTTTTATTTTTATTTGTTTACGGTGTTCCCCTGAGGGGTTAGGTCATGTGATATTTTTATAGATCCGGTCGATACTGACGCGGAGATACCTAATATGTATACTTTTTTTTTATTTATGTAAGTTTTACACAATGATTTCATTTTTGAAACAAAAAAAATCATGTTTTAGTGTTTCCATAGTCTAAGAGCCATAGTTTTTTCAGTTTTTGGGCGATTATCTTGGGTAGGGTATGATTTTTGCTGGATGAGATGACGGTTTGATTGGCGCTATTTTGGGGTGCATATGACTTTTTGATCGCTTGCTATTACACTCTTTGTGATGTAAGGTGACAATTTGTTTTTATTTAGCACAGTTTTTATTTTAGATTTTTTACGGTGTTCATCTGAGGGGTTAGATCATGTGATGGTATTATAGAGCTGGTCGATATGGACGCGGCGATACCTAATATGTATCCTTTTTTTATTTATGTAAGTTTTACACAATAATATAATTTTTGAAACAAAAAAAAAATCATGTTATAGTGTCCCCATAGTTTTTATTATTTTTTGGGCCATTGTCTCATGTAGGTGCTCATTTTTTGCGGGATGAGGTGACGGTTTGATTGGTACTATTTCGGCGTACATGCGACTCTTTTGATCACTTTTATTACCTTTTTTGGGAAGTAAGGTGGGCAAAATTTCAATTTCCTGATAGTTTTTATTTTTTTATTTTTATGGAGTTCACCGTGCGGGGAAAGTAACATGACCGTTTTATAGATCAGGTCGTTACGGACGCGGCGATACCTAATATGTGTAGTGTATTTTTAGTTTTTTATTTTTATTCAGTGATAAATGTGTTTTTATTATCTTAAAAAAAAATTGGACCCAGACCCACTTGGTTCTTGAAGATCCAGTGGGCCTGATGTCTGTATAATACAGTACAATACACCATATAGTGTATTGTCCTGTATTTTACTTACACTGTCTGAACAGATCTATGCCTTTAGCATAGATCTGTTCAGCACCATTGACAGCAGGATGCCTGAGAAGGCGTCCTGTTGCCATGGGAACCTTCCCCATCTGCCACAACTGAGCAGACGGGTAAGGGGAAGGATTGGACCCTCTGTCACCCCATCCATCTGGGGGCTGCAAAGGCACAGCAGCCCCCCGATGGCAGAGGGAGGGAGCTCCCTGACTTAACCCTTTCCATACAGCGGTCCGTACGGATGAAACGGCTGACATCGCAGCGCAGGGTGAAACGGCTGACATCGCAGCGATGTCAGCCGTTTATACCAGAGTGTCAGCAATGTGCTGACACTCTGGTATACACCACTGACCACCAATGAAAATTCAGGGGAGGCGCAACTGCCGCACCGCCCACAACCCGCCCCCCTGCACCCCGCCAACATAAAATCATTCAGGGGTGCAGGGGGGGGGTTACTTTTTTTTTTACTTTGGCCATTTTTAAGTTTCTGATCCCTGCGGTCAGGGACCGCAGGGATCAGAAACTACAGAAAGCGCTGCAAACCGCAGGTCTGAATTGACCTGCGGTTTGCAGCGATCGCTGATATGGGGGGGTTACAGGACCCCCCTCGGCATTGACCCTGGGTGCCTGGCTGTGTGTAACAGCCGGCACTCAGCGCTGTCACCATGTCTGCAGTATACTCATCCTGGAGCGCTAAGTACCAGTGCTCCAGGACGAGTATACTCGTCCTAGGTTCTGAACGTGTTAATTAATGGTCAATGCCAATTCTCTGAAGTGATATCTTTCTCATCTTTCTCTATTGTCTACTATTGGGTAAAGAGTCAGTATTTTCTTATACATAGTAAGATAGTAACATAGTATATAAGGCCGAAAAAAGACATTTGTCCATCCAGTTTGGCCTGATATCCTTCAAGTTGATCCAGGGGAAGGCAAAAAAAAAATATAGAAACCAATTTTCCCTACTTAAGGGGAAAAAAATTCCTTCCCGACTCCAATCAGGAAATCAGAATAACTCCCTGGATCGACAACCCCTCTCTAGTAGCTATAGCCTGTAATGTTATTACACTCCAGAAATACATTCAGGTCCCTCTTGAACTCTTTTAGTGAACTCACCATCACCACCTCCTTATAACTTAAATTTTATAAGGTTTTGCATTGCTAAAGGGTATTCTTTTCGCCTATGAGTGCATTTCTTAACCACCTGCATTTGCAGATTGAATGAGGCTTGCTGAAAACATGAATTATAATAATATTTAGAAATAGTTTGTTATTGAAAACTAGACAGGTGATAATATTAGTGCCCAGAGATTATCCTGCCAGCAGTACTATTATGCATGGTCTAACTTGTCAGATGCAATTCTCATTACAGGTTGCTTTAATTCTGTAAAATGAAATGTACTTCTTTAACAGGATTTTGGAATGAAAACTAACTACGGTGCTGACATTGTGGCAGTCAGTGACCGCCAAGTCACCTTGCAGTTCAGTGAGCTAATGTACTTCAGTGATTTATTAATCTCTTGTTATGCTTGTCATAGCAGCTCTTAATAAAAATAATAAAAAAGTCTGATCATAAAAAGTACAAAAATATTATGATAGCAATAACAATAATTTTAAGGTGTATTCAAGTTATTTCCTTTCCACAAAAAAAGGGGATAGCTATTAGATTGGTGGGCACCCTACTGCTGAGACCCCTGCTGATCATGAGAAATAACCGAGTGCTGTACTCGGCTGTCCCCAGTAGGTTCCATAGAGATGAAGAATGGCAGTGTGCATGCTTGACTGGCTGCGCCATTCATTTAGGGGGCCCTGCATGGTATAGGACCCCCATTCTCTTGGGTGTCCCAGAGGTAGGACTCCCACCAATCTAATAGTTATTCTCTATCCTTACTTGAAATTAACTGAATACCTCTTTAACCACCTAACAGTTTTGCCTGTATTCAGCTCGGGCTCTGGAAAAAGGACTTAAAGGGGCTATCCCATGACTAAGATGAAAAACTGAAAATCGGCTATAATATAATACATGCCAATCTCTTTCTAACAAAAAGATGATAATGCTGTGATTATGGTTGCTTGGATATCTTTGATAGTGTAAGGGAGTCTGCGGTTACGGTTCCCTTGCGGGCAGATACGGTGGAGCATCCGCATGGGCGCTGGAGGGGAGGGCTGCGGGGATCTCAGAGGCAGACTTGCTGGGCTGATGGCAATACGTCACAGATGGTCCTGCCTCCGGTGTCTCCTGCGGGTTCCGTTCCGGTGTCCATGCTGGTGCGATCCTGTGCCGAGTCGGTTGGTCGTCCGCGTGCACGCCCGAGGGCTGATTCGCAAAGGAATGCGCGGCCGAGTGTGCATGCATCTTATGCGCTACGTCGGCCACTGGCAGGTAAAGCATCTGTGCACAAATTCAAAGTTAGGGATTTGCTGCACAAGTTCTAATGAGTAGGATCATCGCATGACCTATGAGGTTCTGACAAGCAGCACTCTGTGATTGGCCAGCAGGTGTTTAAAAGGTGATCTCCCTGGCTGATCAGTGCTCACTGTCTCTACAACCTGGGAGTATGCTGGTTCAGATTCTCTAAGTTTGTTCCATGCATGAACTCTGAGTGTCTCCATTTAGTGAATGCCTCTGGAAACCTTGTCTCTGCTCTACAGTTGCACTGTGTGTGGCCTCGGATCGGACCTTGGATACTTCACCGTCTCATCCTTAGGTACCTGGTTTCACGGACTCTTCTGTATGAACTTTAGCCTGGTCTGGCTTTTCTCTGATGTTTTCCCACAGAGGTTATTATTTGGACTACGTTATTTCTGTATGATTTCTGGCTTGGACTTTACTGCTGTGTTATCAATAAATCCACGTTTGTTCAAATCTTTGCCTGGTTGCTTGCGGTTCTGCAGCATTACAGATAGCTTCCAAATAATACAAAGCCCATATTTCTAACTGCTACCTATCTAGAGATATGAGCAGCTAAAGCAGCACCCCCCTCCACTTCAGTCTGGAGAAGAAGAAGGGGCAGTTGGGGAGCTGACAGCCTGCAGGAGGAAAATATATAGAAATGTGGCATTATCATCATTGTATAGATCCACATAATAAGTTTTTTGATCTTACCCCTAAAAATAGAAATAACAAATTATACACTATATATACCCCAAAATGGTTCATAAAAAGCCTAAAACTAATACCGCAAAATAAAAAAAAAATGTTATGACATTTCCAATTTTAATGTGACTGTTAGGAGGTTGATATAATAATCATTATTACTGTTCCAGTAATTGTTATGGACAACCAACCAATTTGACTTTTGGTTAGTCCTAAGGACATTATCCTGGTGATCCCCTGGTTTTCACCCTTTAACTTCTGTACGGGGATCTGGATGGCACTGCAGGAGAGCAATCAGGCCACTACCTGTTGGAATATTCCTGGTGTAGTTGGCTGCTGCTCCAAAGGGCCAGACACCAGAGTGAAGCACCAAGAGAACAGGCAATACTTCTAGTCAGGAAACGGAGGTCTGGGCAGGCAGAGTTTGTGCGGATCTGTGATACTAATTTGAGGTCAGGGCAGGCAGCACATGTTCACTTGGAACTAGCACTCTAGACCAACTAAAGTTCAGGCGCCCTCTCACAGGGGAAGGTGGTTTATATAGCCTAAGACAGCCTGCCATAAGCTGAGGAAGAATTAGGCCATGCATGCACTTGCCCATTAAGAGCCAGAAAGCACGTGTCTGCCCTATAGGTTGGGAGAACAGGCCGATCAGAGAAGCGCAGGCTGCAGCCTGAAGTGGAAGAACAAGACTCCAGCGGCTGAGTGAGGAAGAGGAGGGATAGTAGATTCTGGCTTCTGGGCAGGACGTGAAGGGTAAGCTGCACTGGAGAGCTGGTGGGCATAGGCCACCATGCTCACAGTAATTAGAACTTGAAGCATACTGCATATGACTTTACAGAACAGATGATTTTACAGCAGTCTAAAAAACAAATAAAGCATTAATAGTATATGATTTATAGTATATGATTATTACATTAGTGCATAAAGTTGGGATAAAGGTCGGGACAATTAATCATAGGGATCCGTGGGAAACACTCCAATGGGGTTGTACTCTACTGTGTAAACCTTCAGCTCCAAGTCCTTCAATCAGTACCAGTTATCTTTCCCTAATGTACTCATGGAATGCCTCAGTAGATATACAACACAAAATGATGTCACAGTGCTTATTTCCAGCCAGCGTTAGGGGAGGGGGGCCAGCGTTAGGGGAGGGGGGCAAACTGGGCAATTCAGTCCCCGCCGTCGGACTCCAGAGTGGGGAATTTCCTGGCTTTGGAGTCCCTGCTCTGACTCCATATATGGATGTGTCCATAAATAAGGTCAGTGTCCATATATAGAGTTAGTGTTATGAACATGAAAAGGGTATTCCGAAGCATGACCACTATACCTGTGTATACAAACCTAATTTAGACTCTATTTTTTAAATGTTTCTGTGGGGAATTGAACTAACAACCATCTACAGTCGTGGCCAAAAGTTTTGAGAATGACACAAATATTAGTTTTCACAAAGTTTGCTGCTAAACTGCTTTTAGATCTTTGTTTCAGTTGTTTCTGTGATGTAGTGAAATATAATTACACGCACTTCATACGTTTCAAAGGCTTTTATCGACAATTACATGACATTTATGCAAAGAGTCAGTATTTGCAGTGTTGGCCATTCTTTTTCAGGACCTCTGCAATTCGACTGGGCATGCTCTCAATCAACTTCTGGGCCAATTCCTGACTGATAGCAACCCATTCTTTCATAATCACTTCTTGGAGTTTGTCAGAATTAGTGGGTTTTTGTTTGTCCACCCGCCTCTTGAGGATTGACCACAAGTTCTCAATGGGATTAAGATCTGGGGAGTTTCCAGGCCATGGACCCAAAATGTCAATGTTTTTGGTCCCCAAGCCACTAAGTTATCACTTTTGCCTTATGACACGGTGCTCCATCGTGCTGGAAAATGCATTGTTCTTCACCAAACTGTTGTTGGATTGTTGGAAGAAGTTGCTGTTGGAGGGTGTTTTGGTACCATTCTTTATTTATGGCTGTGTTTTTGGGCAAAATTGTGAGTGAGCCCACTCCCTTGGATGAGAAGCAACCCCACACATGAATGGTCTCAGGATGCTTTACTGTTAGCATGACACAGGACTGATGGTAGCGCTCACCTTTTCTTCTCCGGACAAGCCTTTTTCCTGATGCCCCAAACAATCGGAAAGATGCTTCATCTGAGAATTTGACTTTGCCCCAGTCCTCAGCAGTCCATTCACCATATTTTCTGCAGAAGATCAATCTGTCCCTGATGTTTTTTTGGGACAGAAGTGGCTTCTTTGCTGCCCTTCTTGACACCAGGCCATCTTCCAAAAGTCTTCGCCTCACTGTGTGTGCAGATGCGCTCACACCTGCCTGCTGCCATTCCTGAGCAAGCTCTGCACTGGTGGCACTCTGATCCCGCAGCTGAATCCTCTTTAGGAGACAATCCTGGCACTTGCTGGACTTTCTTGGACGCCCTGAAGCCTATTTAACAAGAACTTTGACAAAAGATTTCAAGTTCTTGATGATCCTATAAATTGTTGATTGAGGTGCAATCTTAGTAGCCACAATATCCTTGCCTGTGAAGCCATTTTTATGCAACGCAATGATGGCTGCACGCGTTTCTTTGCAGGTCACCATGGTTAACAATGGAAGAACAATGATTTCAAGCATCACCCTCCTTTTAACAGGTCAAGTCTGCCATTTTAACCCAATCAGCCTGACATAATGATCTCCAGCCTTGTGCTCGTCAACATTCTCACCTGAGTTAACAAGACGATTACTGAAATGATCTCAGCAGGTCCTTTAATGACAGCAATGAAATGCAGTGGAAAGTTTTTTTTGGGATTAAGTTAATTTTCATGGCAAAGAAGGACTATGCAATTCATCTGATCACTCTTCATAACATTCTGGAGTATATGCAAATTGCTATTATAAAAACTTAAGCAGCAACTTTTCCAATTTGCAATATTTATGTAATTCTCAAAACTTTTGGCCACGACTGTACATTAAAGGCAAGAATGTTAACCACTGGACTATAGACCTCAGTGGTAAGTCATTGCTGAAAAACCTCATAGAAGTTTCTCTTGTATAATACAAGATAAACTTGTATTAGTTTTTTTTTTTATACAAGAGAAACTTCTATGAGGTTTTTCAACAACAACTTAGCATTGAGCTCTATAGCCTAGTGGTTAAGGGTCTTGCCTTCATTGTAGATGGCTGTTAGTAGAGATGAGCGAATTTCATGTTATGAAATTCGTTCACGCTTTGTTTAGCGTTAAAAGCAGAATTGCATTATGGATTCTGTTACCACGGACCATAATGCAATTCTACGACGGAATGCCTTTAGAGGCATTCCGTTATTCATTCAGTCATAATAGAAGTCTATGGCCTGCATAACCGATTTGTCCCGTTACATTATGCAGGACTCCCCTGCATAACGGAAAAGGGGCGGATCCATTTTGCAGTCCATAGACTTCTATTATGACGGAATGAATAACGGAATGCCTCTAAAGGCATTCCGCTCAGGACGTCTATAGGCCCGCTTACTGCAGCAAGCTAAGCCTCATCAGGACTCACTACGTAATATTTTTTTTCTTTTCATCGCAATATTCTAACCCTCTTTTTATAGTTATGTCTACGGAGATGAGTGGGGGCTAATTTTTTGTGGGACAATCTGTCATTTTTGACAATACCATTTTGGGGTGTGTATGACTTGATCATTCATGGTGCCACACCAAAACTTTGACAAAAGATACCGGTTTCTTCTGGCTAACTGCCTTAGCTACTATTCTGATGCTGCCACCTGCCTGATGCCACACATCTGATGCCAAGTGCTTGTCACGGCTGGAAGTGGGGGAAACCCCCCGCCGTGCGGTGCCAGGAGATGGTAGGGTTACCACTTGGCCAAACAACACAGAATTAGGGAGCAGGTCACCTCCTGTTGCGTCCCTAACTCTGACCCTGTCTCCTACCTGCATGGGCCGACCTTGATGGTAGGAGGGCCCATACTCAGGAACCTCGGATCCCTGCTGACCCTCCGCAGATCCCTGACCTAGGAGCTGGGTGAGACGACCTACTCCTCCTTGGCACGGAGGAGCAGGAGTCTCAATGGCCAAGCAACAAGGGGAAACAGAAAACACCTTATGGCAGTGACAGGCAAACGCAATCAACACAACACTCACCTGCCACAGAACAACACAACCAGGAACCCATGTGCAGGTGCTGTTTGTTCAGGACACCAACAATGACAGCACACACAGACATCACACAGGGACCCGGACCATAAGCTGCAATGATACAGAAACCCCACACACACCTAGATAACACCGTGTAACAAAGATTTATGAACAGAAGGATGGTCCCCACCAAGCAGATGGAGGAGACAGGAGGCTGCTCCAGCCAGCATGGCTGAGAGCAACCTACTGAACCAAGCCAGGGACTGAGGCTTTATAAGCCAGGTGGCCACACCCAACGGTAAGACACACCCAGTGACTCACAGACACACTGGGAAGGGAGTTAACCCTTCCTACACCACAGAAGGGAAAACACACATAAAGGCAAAAGCACACAAACTCACTCACCTGTCTCCGACGGCAACGGCATGCGTGGCAACCGTGTCCTCAAGAACAGCCAACGGGCCGAGACACTTCCACAGCATGCAAACATCACCAGACGTTGCCGCGGACAACCGCAGGTGAAGGGAGGAGTCCAAGTGCATACAAACACCACCTCGTGCACAACAAAACGACAAAGGGAGTGCACATAAAACACGTTGCCAAGGGCAACCACACGCATGCTTATTGTCCGCGGCAACCGCACCTGAGGCAACAACGAAGTGCTCCCAGCTGCGGTTGACAACGGAAAACCGCGGGCAACAGCATGCGGCACCCAAGGAGTCACGACCAAGACCAAGGGTCGTGACAGTGCTCCTTCTTTCACCCACCATCTTCAGCTCGTACTGGTATTGCCACCCACCTCCCCACTCTGTCAGCGGGTGACTCTGTGGTTTCCTGATGCTGCTGCCACCTCCACACTATGTCACCTTTCCACTCTGTGACCTCCTGATGCTGCTGCCACCTACACACTATGTCACCATGCCACTCTGTGGTCTCCTCATGCTGCTGCCGCCTCCACACTATTGCCACTCTATGGTCTTCTGATGCTGCTGCCACCTCCATACTATGTCACCATGCTACTCTGTGGTCTCCTGATGCTGCTGCCATCTCCACACTATGTCACCTTGCCATTCTGTGGCCTCCTAATGCTGCCACCACCTCCACACTGTCATTGTGCCACTCTGTGGCCTCCTTCTGATGCTGCCGCTACCTCCAGACTCTTTCATTGGGCCACTCTGTAGTCTCCTCATGCTGCTTCCACCTCCACGCTATGTCACCTTGCCACTCTGTGGACTTCTCATGCCTTTACCACCATCCCCACTTTATGACTGGGCCACTATTTAGCCTTTCGACCTAGCTCACATTATCATTTATTTGACCCTTCCTATGATCTGCCAGAAGGACGGAAAAATGAGACGCACAACGGATCCTGTCTGTGTAGCATCTTTTAAGGCCTGTATGGTCCCATCAGAATTGGCTTGTGATTTGGTAGCCAAAAGCAGGAGTGGGTACAAAACACAGAATGCATGCAAATATTCCATGTCATCTCTGTTTTGGATCCACTCCTGTTTTTTTTCCATTAGCAATACAGATGGATTACTGACCAAATGCTGACTGAGTGAAGGCAAATGCTCAACAGACAGGATTCGTTTTTTGGGGGTTATTGTTCTTACAGATCAGAGGAAGGGAAAAATAATCAGTGACATCAACACAAACTTACTGCTGACACCCTCTCCACTCTGTCGGGGGGCTCTACTTGTATAAGCGTTTAATAGAACAGGTTCTGTAGACATCTATGTGGAATCAGCTGACAACGGTGTAAAAGGAGTGCGCTTGTTCTTGCTGCTAACATCGACCTGTAAGGTTGAGTTCATACTTGAGTTATTTGGTCAGTTTTGGCCCCGTGACTGCCCTAATAAGTGAAGTGTGCAGTGATTCTGAGGGTCCATTCACACTTCCGTAGTGTATTGAGGATCCGCGGCCCGGAAGTTCGGGGCCGCACTTCGGAAATAGTGTGCTCTCCGCATCCATTTCTGGCCAATTGAGAATGAATGGGTCCGCACCCGTTCCCGATATTGTGGAACGGATGCGGACCCATTTGCCGATGTGTGAATGGACCCTAAGAGCGACGCCTGTCATCTGAATGTCATACAGTATTATTTCACTACCAGAGCAGACTCCCTATGCGTGTTACTGCAAGGCACAGTGTTCTACACCTCTATAAAGGCTCTCAGCAGCCAGGAACCGGCCGAATCAAATTTTTGTAAAATTCGCTCATCTCTAGTTACCATGAATAGAGATGAGCGGCAGGGGCAATATTCAAATTCACGATATTTAGCGAATATTTGGTAGAATATTCGTCATATATTCGCGAATTTGCGATTATTTTCTTGATCGCAAAAAATCGGCAATGTAATATTCACGTAATGCGCGCAAAATTCAGGCATGGGTCAATATAGCTACATTTGTCAAGCTGACAGAAGTTTCCTGAGACTGGAGAAAATGGTTGGCACTGCAGAACATTACAATAGCTTTATATGCAGATAGAGTGCTCCAATATATTCGCGATTGTGAAATCAGCACTAATAATGCAAATATTTTTGCGCAGTACGTGCAGCTTAACATTCTAACAGGTCTGATACTTATTAATGATTGGTGCACTAAGTATTGTTGTGACCTTGTGACATTATAGCACTATGTATGTATGTATGTAGCATGTATAAGCTACACTATATCACTATCTAACCTACACTGACTATCTCCCACTAACTATCTGTATTATATATATAAGCTAACTAATGCAGGCATCCTCAAACTGCGGCCCTCCAGCTGTTGTAAAACTACAACTCCCACAATGCCCTGCTGTAGGCTGATACCTGTAGGCTGTTCAGGCATGCTGGGCTTTGTAGTTTTGCAACAGCTGGCGGCCGCAGTTTGAGGATGCCTGATCTAATGTAATGACACAGGAAAGCAGAGAGCACAGCAATAACACTGCTGTCTCTCTCAGATCTGCAAAACACTGCAGACAAGGGCCGCTGGGGAGGTTCTTATATAGTAAGCGGTAGGTAACTCTCCTATTGGTTGCTAGGGATGTTGCTAAGCTCAGGCAAAGACATTACAGCCTTCTCATTGGCCCACAAGCAAGAAGGGAGGTTACTGAGGAAAAAAAAATCTACAATTCGAAATTACGAGTATATATCACTATATTCTAAATATTCGCTAATTCTCGAAGTGCCGATATTCGCGATTAATACTCGCTATTCGAATATTCGCGCCCAACGCTAACCATGAAATCCAAACCATAGCTCAGAGTTTCCAAACCAGGCATCCCTGAGCCCAGGGGTACACCAGAACACCGCAACAGGTCCTGTCAACTTTACAGAAGGAAAGGTAGACTGATTTCTGCCTTCTCAAAGATGCTTTGTAAGGCAGTGACCATTTCAGAAGCAATTTATAGCATGGAGAAGAATTATAGAATGCTTTATCTGCCACTGGACCAATTTTCTTTGAGGTAGGAATGGCATTAGGGGTTTCTCTCTAGTGGAAACCTTTTCAGGGGGTTATCCTTCAGTAATAAGGTGGCAAATCACTGGCATAGGTCATTCCAGCTGACCTTTTTCACTCTGTCCCCTGACTCTTTTTCTTCTTTCCCTGGTCTCTATGATGTATATTCAGTTTTCCATTCTACCTTTCAATATTGCTAACTGCACCTAACTTTTCAGTGGAGATAAACCATCTTAGTTGCTGGGCCCCATATCAGCTGCTATATCTGCTACATTGGCATATGGCGATGGACTAGACCTTGCTCCCTCCTCTTTTCAATGATTGCAGACTTTACTTCTACCTGCTTTTCATATGGGAATTTTATGAGCTAAGTATTTTGAGTCTCTATCTATCTATCTATCTATCTATCTATCTATCTATCTATCTATCTATCTATCCCTGTCTCTCTATCATATCTATCTATCTATCTATCTATCTATCTATCTATCTATCTATCTATCTCTCTATCATAATTTTTTATGTTGTTTTTGCAATACAAATTAAGCAGATAGTGGGGTAACACAATTACAAGTCAGGGTATATCGTTATATAGTACAGGATGTAGCCCTACAATTCTTCATTCTTATGAACAGACTGAATAGCAAAAGCTAAGTCTGAGCCAACCTAATACTGGTCCTGTTCTCCTAGTGAAAGCATTGACAATTGGCTTACACCAGGGGGCAGTAGTGTAATAAGCGTGTGAGTTCCAGTACATTTTTTAAGTAAAAGCATTTATTTTTTACCCAATAATTATTAATATGGAAACACTTTATATATAAGGTACCAAGTAAAGTATAAAAACCTATCTGGCAGACATTTTCAGAAGCATATGTTAATGACTTTCTCAAAGAAATATAGTATAACAAGTTGGGACGTGTATTATTAGTCAGTTGTTTTTTATCTTATTTACATGTTATTATTTATTCTAATTAATTCAAAGGTGATTTTTCTTTTCTGCACATCAGCATTTTTCCACAATACCAGATAATATGCAGCCTGTAATTGTCCTCAATGTTACTGGCCTTTCATTAGTCTATGCCAGGTCAAGCTCATGGTTCTGTTAATCTCATATGAATGTTACCGCCACAGCTTTATAAAGTTACGTAGGTATCTGGAGTGTGATCCAAGTCATGGAAATGAATGTCACCTTCTGTGCAGACAGCAATTCGATGTCTTGGATTCCTTGCTAAATGGCTTTTCTCATGCTGCACTGTAGATAACAATTACACTGCTTTTAATCATCATGATGTATTGTCTACAGGTTACTCTGGGAACAATAAAAAAATAAGTGCACGAAAAATTCAGTGCATCCATCACAAAACTTCTACATTTCCACATGACATTAGTAAAACTCAATCCCTGTATTCTGTTCATATAGATTTTTTAAACAATGACCTAACAAAGTTTTATCACAGGTTATACTCAGTCAAAGTGGATATGGATGTAATTGTCATTCGGTGTTATAGAACAGAACATCATATTATTATGGGGATATTTTGTTACCGCACACTGACGTCAGTGCCGGCTATGGCACATTTCACTACAATATCAAGTATCAAAGTTTAGTGACTGAATGTAAGAGATGGGTGTCATTCGATTCTTATGCATTGTGTGCAAAGAATATGAACTCAATGGTCTAGTTCACATAAAAGTTTTGCATTTTGTTTTTATGCTACTTAGTTATCTTTTTAATCTTTATTGGGATTACTTATGAACATTTTCAGCAACAGAGACTGATTTGGATACATGCTATCAAGAATATTACAAAAATAGACTCTAGGATTATTTTTTATCATTGCTTCCATTTGTTAAGAGCATTGGTAGTGCAGGCATTATTATATTGCAAAATCACCTGCACTGTTTCAGTCCGCCGCTATCAGACTGGCTTTGTCAGGAGCTTTTTGAAGTGAAACACACATCGAAGTGCTTGATCTTGGGAAAAGTATAATATAACAGCCATGTCACAGGGTATGCTTACTTATATTTGGATGTTTTACAGACATTTAGTTGCTTCATTGGAAGTGTAGTTGTTATTCATTGTCTAATATAATTCTACCATCATCTTTTCCCATGTGCTTTTATGCTTAGGATATTCCTTTATTATTTCCATTTTGATTTGTTATAACTGGTAGAATCCATGTGGATGGTATGTAGTGTACTGATATAGTTGTATTGCTATATAGTAACATTGACCTCAGCTATTTCTCAGTATCTATTTTACATCTAGCTGATTTCTTTCTCTCCTTTTATTCAGTACTCATTTGATACATGAATATAGCTCTAATAAAAGTGAATATTCATTTTATGGACAGTTTGTGAGTTCCATAATCTTGTCTTCATGAGTGACAGAGTATAGGCATTTATGGGCTCTTGTTTATAATCCATTTTGATCTTTGTGAGGTTATTGTAGGTTGTTTATGTACTAATGTACTCTGCTGAGAAGGTACTGCTCAACAAAAAAATCGATGAATTGAGTGCTACTTCCAGGGAAATGCCTCCATCTTTGTTGCTTCTTTATATAGGTAAGACCCGCAAAATTAGAAATATAGCTTTTTTTCTTTTATTTTTAACTAATTCATTTAGGTGTATTGGCAGGATATCACAACATTTGTTTGTCTATTTATTAACATAATAATTTAATAAACCTTTTAATTGTTCACTGTAATGTAATTTGACTTTCACTGTAAGGGCCAGTTTACAGGGGCCAATGCCGGGTCAATGTTGTGTTCCGATCCACGACATGCAAGTTGATTGACTCTAATTTGAAGAGTCTTTTACATGACCTGATGCAAAGTCAAAGGGGAATAAATGATCACATTCACTTTGCATGTTGTCAGCAGCTCATCTACTGTTTACACAAGGTCATGTGCTGCCACCAATCAATGATTTTAGGTGCCGCATGAAAGGTGGCATCACTTGACAAGTAAACATTTTGGTAATTTGTAGAGTAATCGGCAGCACTTTTACAGTACCCAACTGCTATACAGTGTCCCAGTACATAGCAGGGAGACCCTGTACTTTTTGCACTGTGTGTCTCATAGGCTGTGTATGGAGAGTGAGGGATCTCCTAAGCATTAATCGTTAGGTTTAGGTTGGCACCACCTCTTCCTCTGTGACAAAGTAGTTCAGTTGTGTATAAGCTGTGAGTGAGTAAACAGCAAAAGGCAACAAGGAGTAGAGCTAACCAGGTAACATTTTAGCCCTGAGGAATAAAATCAGCAAAGTGACCTCATGTGTACCAGCCCTAGAGGAAAAGTCCTACTGGATTCAGCAGAACTTTAAGCGACCATATAAGAGAAAGTGCAGAGCACCTGTTAGAGAAGGTAACACATATAAATTAAAACTACAAACGTCCCTGCATGTTGGTGGGAGCAATAAGCTTCTAGTTCCTTATCATGCTAAAAGAAGAGACTGGCCATTTGTTGAGAGCTTGTATTCCGTTGAGAATACTGCGGAGATATCAACATAGTGAGTGATATAGACAGGATGCAGTTCTTGGTCGATTTGGTAAGATTGTGCATATTATAAGAGAATTAGAGTGAACTTTTACTGTGCCACTGCCTTCCATACAAAGCTTATACCAACTGGAAAGACTGTACTGACCATTTAAGATGCCATAGGTGATCACATACACACTCAAAGGGAACAGAGACTAGAGCAATGGAAAAATCAGCTTGCAACAGATGCCAGACGGCATGGTGAGTAGCAGGGCAGCAGCTGGCATGGACCGCTGACATAACACAGGCATCATATAGCACATGACAATTTCTTTCTAACAAAGCTAGAACCAGCCCTGTACATAAAATGGATCCAGATAACTCCTCATTCATTGCTCTTATTGTTCTGCTAGATTTATTTCAGACTGGCAGCTCTGGGGGTGTTTTCGTTCTGCTATAGCTTTTTCCTGTAACTGACAGCTTCTAACAGAAGATATGACTGGTGGCAGTTGAAGATTTAACTGAGTGCGTGTGACCACCTCAGAGAGGTGGATGAGGAAATAGGAAAACAGGTGGCACTATAAAGATACAATTTATTGAATACCTCAGTGGTGTGAGGAAGTGACATGCCTCATATATGAAGGATGGTAAGTATCTCCGAGAGTGGTGAAGGAAAAATATTAAGGAGATGCATATCGTGGTTTGCTGTGGTGCACCTGAGACATGCTACCAAGGTACTCAGCCTCGGTGGAGTAAAATCAGTTAGTTTGTGCGTCCACTAGGATAGATAGTGGATGCTCTTGTTAACTAGCATAGCTTGTTTCAGCTAATCCAGGCCTGGCTTTTACTGGGAGTAAGCAAAGAGCTGGGTGGGTGCTTACTCCCCATGATCCACTGTGGGTTTTATCCGATTGTGTTTAAAAGCCAGCAGCATTAAGCAGGGTGTGTCTGCTGTTTGAGAGGCTGCAGATCAGAGACTTCAAGGCATGTGTGGAGCAAACACTGGCCTGTGGACGGTCCTAGAGGAGACCCGAGCCTGCATAACTTTATTTTGGATGTCCTGGACTGTTCGCATATCTTGGATTAAACCAGCAAAGTTCCAACCTAGGCCAGCAGCCGAAATGCAGGGAATACTGAAGCAGCTGGTTCTGGCCAATGTGCAGCAACAAAAGGCCAATGTTCAGCAACAGCAGGCCTATGCACAACAGCAAGAGACCAACAACCAGTTGCTACAGCAGATTTCGGCCCTGAGGCAGACACCACCAGCGGCGACCCAGCTCCAGCCAGCGGCCCGGGATAAAGTCCGGTCAGCATTAAGGAAAATGACTCTGGAAGACGATGTGGAGGCCTTTATGATGGTTTTTAAAAGAACAGCAGAGCGGGAGAATCTGCCGTCTGACCAGTGGACTGAAGTGGTGGCTCAGTTCCTGGTGGGGGATGCACAGAAGGCCTACTTTGACCTCAACCGTGAGGACTCCCAGAACTATGGGAAGCTTAAAGGTGAGGTCCTGCCCCACATGGGGGTCAATACATATGTGCGGGCCCAGTGAGTGTACCAATGTAGAGTGTAGAGTCTCAGCCTGCCAGGTCGCAGGCCTATGATCTGTTGCACCTCATGAAGAAGTGTCTCCAGCCTGAGACTTTGGCCCCAGAGCAGATGATAGAGCGGGTGGTGGATCTGTTTGTGTGTACTCTGCCAGTGGCCATCCAGCATTGGGTGAGTCAGGGGGACCCTGGCAACCTCAATCAGTTGGTCAGCCTGGTCGAGCATTACATGGCCACACAGAACCTTATAGAGACTGGAAAAAGGTCCTGAAATGAAGCAGGGGAAAATGCAACCCAAAGGCACATTAAGCGTGCCCCGTGTGCTTGTGAAGACACATTTATCTGATGCTGGCTGTGCCAGGTGCCTGGACACAGGGCTGCTAACGCCCCCTTGAACACTGAACCCGTGGACTGCGGGTTTGCTCGCCGGTCCTCATTCTACGCTAGGCCTTTCTGTACCACAGACACCCTGCTGAGCGCTGGTGAACCTCCCATGTACCAGGTGTCCATTAACGGGTAACAGATTAACGAGCTGTTAGACCCCGGGAGTCTAGTGACCCTAGTGCACAGTTACTGGTTTCTCAGAAAAATCCCTCTGAACAAAAGGTCTCCGTTATCTGTATCCATGGGCATGTCCGAGAGTATTCGACTGTGATGGCGACGCGGGGTGGGAGTGATAAAGAATCTTCCATTTGGGGCTATTTTGGAAAGAGACTTACTCATATTCCGGTCCTTATGGAAGGATGGAGCACAATCTCTTGTGGAGAAAGACTCTCTGGGTCCTGAACCCGAAGACCCCGATTTTGGGGTACCGGCTGTAGAGGTCCCCATTATAGGGTCAGAGTGTAACCCTGATAGGTTTCTCCTAGAGGTATTGGCCAGTGAGGCTGCAGAGGCCACATCTATCCCGGAGCTTCGGAACTGCCCAACTCCAGGGCCCCACTCTGGTACGGGCTACAGAGAGAGTGACTGTAGTCAATGGGGTAACCCAACAACCTGGCGTAGAAGCGGTGTTTACCCATATGGCTGTTTCCCAGGACTTACTGTATCGCGTCTACAAGGTCCGACAGGAGGTAGTGGAGCAGCTAGTAGTACTACAGCCCTACCGCCGGGCAGTATTAGACTTGGCTCACACACATGTAATGGGAGGTCATCGTGGGGTCAAAAAGACACTAGAGCGTAAACTCCAGTGGTTCTTTTGGCCTGGTGTCTATGAAGAGGTTAAGAGGTTTTGTAAGTCATGTCCAGAATGTCAGATTACTGCTTCCACAGTGAATTTCCGTAGTCCACTGGTACCTTTTCCCATTATAGAGGTACCTTTTAAGCTGATCGCTATGGATCTTGTGGGGCCCGTGGTAAAGTCAGCCGGGGGCCACCAACACATATGCGACTCGGTATCCGGAGGCCATTCCTCTTCGACATACCTCAGCCAAACTTATTGCCAGGGAACTATTTGCCATGTTTTGGTTGCCCAAAGAGATCCTTACAGATCAAGGTACTCTGTTTATGTCCAAAGTGACAAAGGAGTTGTGCAAGCTGCTTCGTATCAGTTACGCAGGTCAGTGTATCACCCCCGAACGGATGGGCTGGTGGAAAGGAAGGACTGGCATATGTTGCTGCGGGGTTTTCCCTGTTAGAACTGTTATATGGCAGACATCCCAGATGCCTGCTGGACATTGCCAAAGAGACATGGGAGCAGGAGCTTACTCCCCATAAGAGTGTAATAGGGTACATTGCAGATCTGCAGGACCGGATTTCATTAGTGATGCCCATTGTGAGAGAACATGTAGTAGAGGTTCAGGCAGCTTAGATCCATGGGAATAATAGAAAAGCCACATTCAGGACCTTTTCCCCGGGAGATAGAGTACTCCTGCTCGTACCCACTGCTGAGAGTAAGTTTCTGGCCAAGTGGAAAGGGCCCTATGAAGTTAGGAAAAAAGTGGGCAAAGTTAACTATAAAATATATCACCCTGGGCAGAGAAAACCAGAACAAATATAACACGTAAACTTGCTAAAGGCATTGAAGGACAGAGAATCCCTATGGGCCACTGAGGCGCTGGTTGGGACTAGTGAAGACCCTCCAACGTCAGTCAGGACAGGAAGTTAGTGTGGCAGAATACTGATGTCTTTTCAGAAAAACCTGGTCGTACATACAGTACAGACCAAAAGTTTGGACACACCTTCTCATTCAAAGAGTTTTCTTTATTTTCATGACTATGAAAATTGTAGATTCACACTGAAGGCATCAAAACTATGAATTAACACATGTGGAATTATATACATAACAAAAAAGTGTGAAACAACTGAAAATATGTCATATTCTAGGTTCTTCAAAGTAGCCACCTTTTGCTTTGATTACTGCTTTGCACACTCTTGGCATTCTCTTGATGAGCTTCAAGAGGTAGTCACCTGAAATGGTCTTGCAACAGTCTTGAAGGAGTTCCCAGAGATGCTTGGCACTTGTTGGCCCTTTTGCCTTCACTCTGCGGTCCAGCTCACCCAAACCATCTTGATTGGGTTCAGGTCCGGTGACTGTGGAGGCCAGGTCATCTGGCGCAGCACCCCATCACTCTCCTTCATGGTCAAATAGCCCTTACACAGCCTGGAGGTGTGTTTGGGGTCATTGTCCTGTTAAAAAATAAATGATGGTCCAACTAAACGCAAACGGATGGAATAGCATGCCGCTGCAAGATGCTGTGGTAGCCATGCTGGTTCAGTATGCCTTCAATTTTGAATAAATCCGCAACAGTGTAACCAGCAAAGCACCCCCACACCATCACACCTCCTCCTCCATGCTTCACGGTGGGAACCAGGCATGTAGAGTCCATCCGTTCACCTTTTCTGCGTCGCACAAAGACACGGTGGTTGGAACCAAAGATCTCAAATTTGTACTCATCAGACCAAAGCACAGATTTCCACTGGTCTAATGTCCATTCCTTGTGTTCTTTAGCCCAAACAAGTCTCTTCTGCTTGTTGCCTGTCCTTAGCAGTGGTTTCCTAGCAGATATTCTACCATGAAGGCCTGATTCACACAGTCTCCTCTTAACAGTTGTTCTAGAGATGTGTCTGCTGCTAGAACTTTGTGTGCCATTGACCTGGTCTCTAATCTGAGCTGCCGTTAACCTGTGATTTCTGAGGCTGGTGACTCGGATGAACTTATCCTCCGCAGCAGAGGTGACTCTTGGTCTTCCTTTCCTGGGGCGGTCCGCATGTGAGCCAGTTTCTTTGTAGGGCTTGATGGTTTTTGTGACTGCACTTGGGGACACTTTCAAAGTTTTCCCAATTTTTCGGACTGACTGACCTTCATTTCTTAAAGTAATGATGGCCACTCGTTTTTCTTTACTTAGCTGCTTTTTTCTTGCCATAATACAAATTCCAACAGTCTATTCAGTAGGACTATCAGCTGTGTATCCACCTGACTTCTCCACAACGCAACTGATCGTCCCAACCCCATTTATAAGGCAAGAAATACCACTTATTAAACCTGACAGGGCACACCTGTGAAGTTAAAACCATTTCAGGTGACTACCTCTTGAAGCTCATCAAGAGAATGCCAAGAGTGTGCAAAGCAGTAATCAAAGCAAAAGGTGGCTACTTCGAAGAATCTAGAATATGACATATTTTCAGCTGTTTCACACTTTTTTGTTATGTATATAATTCCACATGTGTTAATTCATAGTTTTGATGCCTTCAGTGTGAATCTACAATTTTCATAGTCATGAAAATAAAGAAAACTCTTTGAATAAGAAGGTGTGTCCAAACTTTTGGTCTGTACTGTAGGTAGGCTAGGATGACATTGTCACTAAGCTGCTGGTAAGGGTACGAGTGAAACCGTACCATGTACCAGAAGCCCGGAGACAAGCCATTACAGAAGAGGTACAGAAAATGCTGAGCCTAGGAGTTATGGAGGAATCCAAGAGAGAGTGGACCAGTCCCATTGTGTTGATACCAAAGCCGGACTGATCGTTACGATTTTGTAATGTTTTCTGGAAATTGAATGAAGTGTCGAAGTTCGACTTTTAGCCAATGCCCTGGGTTGACAAACTGATTGGAAGACTGGGCCAGGCCCAGTACTTCACGACACTGAATTTAGAAACATAGAAACATAGAAACATAGAATGTGTCGGCAGATAAGAACCATTTGGCCCATCTAGTCTGCCCAATATACTAAATACTATGGATAGCCCCTGGCCCTATCTTATATGAAGGATGGCCTTATGCCTATCCCATGCATGCTTAAACTCCTTCACTGTATTTGCAGCTGCCACTTCTGCAGAAAGGCTGATTTAACCAAGGGTTACTGGCAGGTACCTCTGACAGAGTCAGCAAAGGAAAAGACCGCCTTTGTCACACCGGAGGGACTTTATCACTATGTCTTTTTGCCTTTTGGGTTACATGGGCCCCCCGCAACATTCCAGATGCTGGTGACGGACCATTAACCATTGGTCTGGATGAGGAATTCCAAGGAGAGAAATGCTCAGGTCACCAGGTGGTTTCTCTCCTTACAGAATTTAAATTTCTTGGTGGAATATAGTTTTAAAACCTCAGTGGAAGTATGCATCTGCCTACTTAGATTATATCATTATTCATAGTGGCGACTGGCAGTCTCATTTGTCCCATGTGCAGGCAGTCGTGAACTCACTCCGAGATGCGGGCTTTACTGCAAATCCTCAAAAGTGTACAATAGGGCTAGAGGAGACTAGTTATTTGGGGTACATGATTGGCTAAATACTGTAAACCTCAAATAAACAAAGTCGAGGCCATTCAAAATAGTTTATATATTTTATATGTAAAATTGGGAAAGGGGGGTGATTTATACTTAATATTTTGTGTTTTTTAACTTTTTATTTAAAACTTTTTATTTAATAACGATTTCCCCCTTAGGGGCTAGAACCTGGGATCTTTTCATCCCTTGTCCTATTCACCCTGATAGAGCTCTATTAGGCTGAATAATACACACTCTCACACTCTCCCTGCTGCCCTGTGCATAGTACACACAGCAGCAGGGAGCTTACCATGGCAGCCAGGGCTTCAGCAGCGACAATGTTTTTAATACTGGGGAGGGTGCACTGCGCCACCAATGATAATTAATCTTTAATACAGATACAGGAGGCGAGTGTGGCAGAATCACATAGCCTGCACACAACCTCTGACAGGGAGCTGCGATCAGCGGCAGTTAACCCCTCAGGTGCCGCACCCACCTCCTGTATCTGTAAGAGGACCTTTCATGGGTCCATACTTATTAACTAAGTAGCAGGACATGTAGAGCGGCGCCCAGGGATCTCCCTGCACTTACTATTATATCTGGGTGCCGCTCCATTCGCCCTGCTGTGGCCCCCGTTACATTCTCCTGGGCTGTATGCTAATTACTACTATCGGAACACCAGGAAGGAGACATTAGCTTTTCTCCCTGGGAGTTCCTTCTCCCTTGCTGTAGCGCTGTCCAATTTTTTTTCTCCCTGGCTGTGACGCTCTGCGCAGTGATTGGACAGCGCTACAGCCAGGAAGAAGGAACTCCCAGGTAGAAAAGCTGATGTCTCCTTCCTGGTGTTCCGATAGTAGTAATTAGCATACAGCCCAGGAGAATGTAACGAGGGCCACAGTGGGCGTTGCTGGCCTGCATCACAGTTGGAAGGAAGGAACGCTCTCTTTCCTTCTCGCTGTACAGCCGCCGCTGTGTGTAATGTGCGCGTGGAGCGCGCCTACGCCTGGCTTCTCTGCTCCTCTGTATTGCCACGGCCCGGCAAACAATCTTCATGGGCCCGGTTCTGGGCCGCGGCCCGGCAGTTTGGGACCGCTGTTTTATACCATTGCAGCCAGACATTGGCCCCAAAGATCTCAAGCTGAACACTTTTGAGGTCGTTGGTTGCCTCAAACTATATACGGGATGTCACAGCTGCAGCTAAAACAGCTGCAGTCTGGTGAAGAGGATAGGGTGGCAACGTTGAGTTGGAGGCAGCTCGGAAAGGCAAGTTAAGCTATTTTTATTATTTTAACAGGCTCTCTCTTTGCTACAATACAAAAACAGAACTCCTCTAACCATTTTAACCTATGAGTATGTGAGAAATTCTACACAAAACTATACAGATATTTGTTTTGGACAGATTTGAACTCAATGTATAATTTTAGGGTTTTAAGTACTGTGGTTTTACTTAGGCAATGTCCATTGCAGAAAAGAAAACCTCAACAGGCCTCATGTTTCAAGATAGACTCCAGCTAGTTTCAAATCTCCTGCATTGTGATCCGGCAGCCAGTTGTGGCAGAGAATGCCAGGAATCGGCTGGACACAAACGTCAGCATGCAGCGGTTTCTGTCCGACCAATTCTCGCCATATTTGCCAGATTGCTGCTGAATCTCCCCTGGACCCCATTATAGTTAATGCAGACAGTCGGCATTCCGTATGCATCCTGCAGTGCCAGATCTGGAGAATTCTGGCAGGCTAATCTGTGCCGGAACAGCCTGCTGAAATTTCTGCCGGAGATAGTATCCAATCACAGTCAACATTTTTTGACACTGATAACATGAAATCTGAAGTCTGTATGGTTGCAATGTGTATGCTTTCCTCTTTTGAAACGTATTGTGCCAGGATGTTCATGTTTTCCAAAGTGAATCCATTTGGAGGCACTGCTGTGAAATGCCTATAATTTCATAAAATCAACTCTTGTTTACGGACAAGATGCTGACTGATAACACATGGCATCCAATTGTGTGGGAAGATGGATGATAACAATTGAGTATGATTTAAGGCAATACAACATACAGAAAATCAATAAGATTGTATAGTGAATTGGCATGTACCATCCCAAATTCATAGATTAATAGCAATAGAAATATAAAATATATTATACAGAAAGATAAGGGGGCACACCTACATCTGGGTTCACATAAAACACTAGCCAATATATTAAAATAGTTTATTTAACAATTAAGGTACCTGATTAATCACACTAAAATGACATAAAACACAGTGGTTAAAATGATATCACACAAAGCCACACTATGGAATTAGTTGGTGTTTGGATCGCAAGCCTCAGTCTCAAATTCAATGTCTGGATCCAAGAATTTAAGTTTCAACCAATAGTGACTGCAGTATTCCAATGGTCTGCGGTATACCTTCGATTTATTCGATATAAAGAATTACTGAATAAGACAGTCTCTTGGTTTGCGGTATATAGTTCCTCACCGCTTTTAACAGTTACAACCTTGCTGTGATAAATTGCAACAAGTTACTCACTGTTTGTCAGCAATGGAGTGTTCGTGCTTAACGTGGTGTCCCACGTGTTGTCAGCACATATGATCTTACCTCCGCTGCTTTAACGCCGGGGTCAATATGTGATTAGACCCGCTGTAAAATCCGGCGTACCTTTGTGTCTTTTTCTGCAAGACAAAACAGGACTTTCGTTTCTTTTGCTGTAGATGTTTGGATATTGTTGCAAATCCCAAGACGGTGTGCAGAAGGTATGCTGCGGTTTTTCTTCTTAGTTTAGAGACTTGTGTACACCAGACGCGTTTCGGAGTTAGCAGGACTCCTTCCTCAGTGGTCAAGTCTCCTTTGTTATGTGGCAGTTTATATAGGCATGGATCCATTTACCAAAAAATGATGAATTTATACTCTTACAAGAACGACTATGTAAAAACTTGGACAAAATGGAATATGATATAATTATGAAAAAAACAAAGAAAACATACAATATGCAAAATGTCGAAAAAAAGTCCAAAAATCAAAACCAACATATAGAAGAAAATCACTCTAAACAATTGAAAACACAAAAAATAGGTGAAAAAAGGGACTCACATGCAAACACAGAGAATAATTACACAATACCGACAACTAACAGATACATTTTCTGTGAAAACCATTTTTTAGATAAAACCCCGCCCCACCACAGAGCACGACCGAGAGGTCACTCACCTCAACCACAAAGGACACGGATGAAATCCCCAACCAAGCACCAACACCAATACAATTTGAGATACCATCACAACAGTCAGGAAGACAATCACAGACCACAATATCACCACGAACGGGAACACATACAGCACACAGAACAATACTATGTTCAACAACACCCACACAGACCCCCAACACACGAGGGAAGAAGAAAAAATTGCGTAGGGGAATAAAGTGGAGGAAATCACAGATAAACCTAGCACAAGTAGACACCGTTAATTCCATTGTAAATTTAATCACTATACCCCTCACTAAACCTCAGATAGATTTATTGAACAAAGGACTTAAATTTGCGCCAACAATCCAATTAAATAAGTTTGATACTTACATAGGAGTAGAAAAATTCAGTCGCAAATTATGCTTGAAGAAATACCACATGAAAAACCCCATTAGTGCAGAAACAACCACATCTGTCAAACAAATACAGTACAGACCAAAAGTTTGGACACACCTTCTGATTCAAAGAGTTTTCTTTATTTTCATGACTATGAAAATTGTAGATTCACACTGAAGGCATCAAAACTATGAATTAACACATGTGGAATTATATACAGAACAAAAAAGTGTGAACAACTGAAAATATGTCATATTCTAGGTTCTTCAAAGTAGCCACCTTTTGCTTTGATTACTGATTTGCACTCTTGGCATTCTCTTGATGAGCTTCAAGAGGTAGTCACCTGAAATGGTCTTCCAACATTCTTGAAGGAGTTCCCAGAGATGCTTAGCACTAGTTGTTGGCCCTTTTGCCTTCACTCTGCGTTCCAGCTCACCCCAAACCATCTCGATTGGGTTCAGGTCCGGTGACTGTGGAGGCCAGGTCATATGGCGCAGCACCCCATCACTCTCTATCATGGTCAAATAGCCCTTACACAGCCTGGAGGTGTGTTTGGGGTCATTGTCCTGTTGAAACATAAATGATGATCCAACTAAACGCAAACCGGATGGAATAGCATGCCGCTGCAAGATGCTGTGGTAGCCATGCTGGTTCAGTATGCCTTCAATTTTGAATAAATCCCCAACAGTGTCACCAGCAAAGCACCCCCACACCATCACACCTCCTCCTCCATGCTTCACGGTGGGAACCAGGCATGTAGAGTCCATCCGTTCATCTTTTCTGCATCGCACAAAGACACAGTGGTTGGAACCAAAGATCTCAAATTTGGACTCATCAGACCAAAGCACAGATTTCCACTGGTCTAATGTCCATTCCTTGTGTTCTTTAGCCCAAACAAGTCTCTTCTGCTTGTTGCCTGTCCTTAGCAGTGGTTTCCTAGTAGATATTCTACCATGAAGGCCTGATTCACACAGTCTCCTCTTAACAGTTGTTATAAAGATGTGTCTACTGCTAGAACTCTGTGTGGCATTGACCTGGTCTCTAATCTGAGCTGTGTATCCACCTGACTTCTCCACAACGCAACTGATGGTCCCAACCCCATTTATAAGGCAAGAAATCCCACTTATTAAACCTGACAGGGCACACCTGTGAAGTGAAAACCATTTCAGGTGACTACCTCTTGAAGCTCATCGAGAGAATGCCAAGAGTGTGCAAAGCAGTAATCAAAGCAAAAGGTGGCTACTTTGAAGAACCTAAAATATGACATATTTTCAGTTGTTTCACACTTTTTTGTTATGTATATAATTCCACATGTGTTAATTCATAGTTTTGATGCCTTCAGTGTGAATCTACAATTTTCATAGTCATGAAAATAAAGAAAACTCTTTGAATGAGAAGGTGTGTCCAAACTTTTGGTCTATACTGTATACAGGGAGTGCAGAATTATTAGGCAAATGAGTATTTTGACCACATCATCCTCTTTATGCATGTTGTCTTACTCCAAGCTGTATAGGCTTGAAAGCCTACTACCAATTAAGCATATTAGGTGATGTGCATCTCTGTAATGAGAAGGGGTGTGGTCTAATGACATCAACACCCTATATCAGGTGTGCATAATTATTAGGCAACTTCCTTTCCTTTGGCAAAATGGGTCAAAAGAAGGACTTGACAGGCTCAGAAAAGTCAAAAATAGTGAGATATCTTGCAGAGGGATGCAGCACTCTTAAAATTGCAAAGCTTCTGAAGCGTGATCATCGAACAATCAAGCGTTTCATTCAAAATAGTCAACAGGGTCGCAAGAAGCGTGTGGAAAAACCAAGGCGCAAAATAACTGCCCATGAACTGAGAAAAGTCAAGCGTGCAGCTGCCAAGATGCCACTTGCCACCAGTTTGGCCATATTTCAGAGCTGCAACATCACTGGAGTGCCCAAAAGCACAAGGTGTGCAATACTCAGAGACATGGCCAAGGTAAGAAAGGCTGAAAGACGACCACCACTGAACAAGACACACTAGCTGAAACGTCAAGACTGGGCCAAGAAATATCTCAAGACTGATTTTTCTAAGGTTTTATGGACTGATGAAATGAGAGTGAGTTTTGATGGCCCAGATGGATGGGCCCGTGGCTGGATTGGTAAAGGGCAGAGAGCTCCAGTCCGACTCAGACGCCAGCAAGGTGGAGGTGGAGTACTGGTTTGGGCTGGTATCATCAAAGATGAGCTTGTGGGGCCTTTTCGGGTTGAGGATGGAGTCAAGCTCAACTCCCAGTCCTACTGCCAGTTTCTGGAAGACACCTTCTTCAAGCAGTGGTACAGGAAGAAGTCTGCATCCTTCAAGAAAAACATGATTTTCATGCAGGACAATGCTCCATCACACGCGTCCAAGTACTCCACAGCGTGGCTGGCAAGAAAGGGTATAAAAGAAGAAAATCTAATGACATGGCCACCTGATCTGAACCCCATTGAGAACCTGTGGTCCATCATCAAATGTGAGATTTACAAGGAGGGAAAACAGTACACCTCTCTGAACAGTGTATGGGAGGCTGTGGTTGCTGCTGCACGCAATGTTGATGGTGAACAGATCAAAACACTGACAGAATCCATGGATGGCAGGCTTTTGAGTGTCCTTGCAAAGAAAGGTGGCTATATTGGTCACTGATTTGTTTTTGTTTTGTTTTTGAATGTCAGAAATGTATATTTGTGAATGTTGAGATGTTATATTGGTTTCACTGGTAAAATAAATAATTGAAATGGGTATATATTTGTTTTTTGTTAAGTTGCCTAATAATTATGCACATTAATAGTCACCTGCACACACAGATATCCCCCTAAAATAGCTAAAACTAAAAACAAACTAAAAACTACTTCCAAAAATATTCAGCTTTGATATTAATGAGTTTTTTGGGTTCATTGAGAACATGGTTGTTGTTCAATAATAAAATTAATCCTCAAAAATACAACTTGCCTAATAATTCTGCACTCCCTGTATATGCACACTAACTTGAAAAATAGATCTAAAAAATATCCAAGACAGGAAATAAGTCATGAAATGGCCACCTTTAGACAATCAGTGGAATGTGACATAAGGAAGATAAAAACAAGAAAAAATGTGAGTGTAACGGACCGTTTCAGCAGACAAGGGGTTAAAATCCGTTTAGGCGATATGCCCCTTTCCGAGAGACAGGCACAGCTACTGCAGAACACCAACCTCCCGAACTGGATACAAAATAGCACTCCAAACTGGAACCTCGCGGATAGCTGCCAGCAGACGAACAGGAAAAGCGTATCAGTCAGCTTACACTCCTGGCAATCAGTCTCCAACAGCATACAGGGAATCCCCCCAATAACGAGCCAAAGCTTCGTGTTGAGGGTCAAGCAGTGCTCTGACTGTACTTCAAGTACAGCCTCTTTTATTGATAAAAACCAAACATAGTACTGCCCACAGGGTTTTGAAATCCAACCAATCAGTAATTCACAACACACACAATGTAAATACAGCAACCAATCGTTCCCGCCCCCTAGAGGACCAGAAGGGAGACTGCGACACAGGACAGATACAACATATCCCCACAATGCATCATGGTTTCCTCCTCTCTACCTGGGAGACGACCGAAGACAATCCAATTATCTCTCAGGACAAAGGGGAGATCACCAATACACATGTGGAGACAACAGGACAGACATCACCATTTAAACGCACAATGGGACAATGGGACAATAGAACCACACCCAGCATATTCCTCCCAAGCTGACAAGTTACACTTATTATAAGTTGTTACAACTTTGTGAGGTTACATTGTCCATACATATAACTTACATCAATTTAAACAGTATGACTTGGGGACAAACCTATCCAAAATTCCTTGGAATAGGTTCAGGGGTTTAAAAGTTACTATGGGCCATAATCCTGAGGCAAGAGGCTTTTAAACAGCCCCCTCCAAAACCCAGTGGCGAGGTTGGTTTCGCCACACATCTCCCCCCCCCAGGGAAGACTAACCAGATACCTGACCTCACGCCGGTCGGTACCTGAGTTAGTCTAGCAGCCCACCCACAACAAAATACTGGACCTGCTGAATTTCGTAGCCTGTCTCTGTCCAGTGAATCCACCAAGATTATATTTGTAGCTTGTACTCCCGGTCTCTGAGTTGCTCCCTGGCTTGGAGTGGAGGTTGCTTTGTGGACAGGGATCAGCGGTACTCTGCCCTGGTGCCAGCGTTACCACGGAAGAAGCCTGGTTGGAGTCTGGTTGTTGGAGGGGGAAACTGACTGTCTCCCCTTTGGCTAAACAGCCCTGTTGCTGGGGGACAGGACCGACTGTCCCTACCCCCTGTGCTGTAAGTGCAGAGACCACGGTCCCATCTGCAGAGTTGTGGGGCTTACTGTCTCCCCCTGGTGCGTTAAGCTGCCGCTGGGGAGAGGGGGTAACAAGCTCCTCTCCCATACATACTTCCAGCCGCTGGGGAGGGCGACCGACCGCCTCCGCTCCCAATACAGTGTCCTGCTGCTGGGGAAAGGAGACTGGGCTCTCTATTCCCTGTAGGACACTCTGCCGCTGGGGGACAGGACCGGACTGTCTCTGCCCCCTGTACTCCGTCTGCCGCTGGGGAATGGAGACTAGGCTCCCAATTCCCTGCAGGACCGGTGGAGAGACCTCGGTCCCATCTCCACCGGCCACCTGGGGTTCTTCCCAGTAAACATCCACAATATCCTCCCAGCTGAAGGGCTCTGGACCTGGGTCTGACTTCTTGCTGTCCTGCTGAGCCTTCCCAATGGAGTGGAAGAGATCTCGGTAGTCCTGCTCCAGTTCCCACTCCAGGGTTGCTAGGTGAGCCAGGTCTTGCTCTACCTCATGGGGGTCATCCCACTCATGCATAGCCTCCCTCTCATAGAAAATGTCCTGAAGTCTGGACTGTGCAGGGCTCCCGAAGTCAGGCTCTGAAAAGGACTCCCATAACAAGCCAGGACCATCAAACTCCTCTCCCTCTGGCTTGTCATGCTCAGCTGTCCAGGGTATAAACTGTGCCACATACCACCAAAGCGCCTGGTAGGCATCCTCCAGCCATAGCTCCTGCCATACCCGGTGCTCTAGTTCCTTCACCCATTCCTCCAGGGGCTGCTCTCCCAGGAAGGACATCCGCAGGGCCACTTGCTTCTGCAACCGCTGCTCTTCACTGGGGAGACTCTCACCTCGCTGGTATTGTACATTATCCAGGGCCTGGTACCAGATGCCTTTCCTTAATGCATCCCGGCCATCCAGGTCCTCCTCCTCGTATAACACTGCTGGTTCCATCCTGTTGCTTTTAGGGTTGCTGTACTGGGACATGCGTTGCCCTTAAATTGTAGAATCCAAAGAAATGGTGTCTCCTGTAGCTGTCCTTCTGGCTGTAGGAACGATCCCGCTGCTTGCCACCAATGTAATGGCACCGTTTCAGCAGACAAGGGGTTAAAATCCGTTTAGACGATATGCCCCTTTCCGAGAGACAGGCACAGCTACTGCAGAACACCAACCTCCCGAACTGGATACAAAATAGCACTCCAAACTGGAACCTCGCAAGTAGCTGCCAGCAGACGAACAGGAAAAGCGTCCAGTCAGCTTACACTCCTGGCAATCAGTCTCCAACAGCATACAGGGAATCCCCCCAATAACGAGACAAGGCTCCGTCTTGAGGGTCTAGCAGTGCTCTGACTGTACTTCAAGTACAGCCTCTTTTATTGATAAAAACCAAACATAGTACTGCCCACAGGGTTTTGAAATCCAACCAATCAGTAATTCACAACACACACAATGTAAATACAGCAACCAATTGTTCCCGCCCCCTAGAGGACCAGAAGGGAGACTGCGACACAGGACAGATGCAACATATCCCCACAATGCATCATGGTTTCCTCCTCTCTACCTGGGAGACGACCGAAGACAATCCAATTATCTCTCAGGACAAAGGGGAGATCACAAATACACATGTGGAGACAACAGGACAGACATCACCATTTAAACTATCTGATGTCAACACATATAAGAAATTAAAACTAGACCCCACAAAGGAATACTATATAGAATTAACAAACCTATGTAATAGAGGTTTGCAACAGAAAATTTTAACAGAAGAAGAACACAAATATATATTAAATACCCAACAAAGACTGCCAGTTTTCTACTGCATTCCAAAATTACACAAAAATCTGACAGATCCACCAGGACAACCTATTATTTTCGGGAATTAACTCACTAACGGCAAATCTGTCACAATATGTTGACAGATTACTCCAACCCGTAGTGAAGAAAATTTTCTCCCTGAGGTCATAAAAGACCTCCATAGCCCAGGACCACACGCCATATAATTTTTTGTCAGGTTTTTATAGATGCGGTTCCTGTATGGGATGTAAAGTTACTACATTCCCTAAAAAAACTATAGAAGTTAAATCAACCAGCAATAGCTATATATATAAAATTAGGGAATTCCTGACATGCAATACAGAAAGTGTTATACATTATACAATGCCCATGTAGGAAACAATATGTGGGCAGAACTAAAAGAACCTTGAAAAAATGTATAGCTGAGCACATTGGGAATATGAAAAAGGGTTACGATAAACATGTGCTGTCACTCCACTTTAAAATAGCACATAACCAGGATCCAAAAGGAATGAGTTTTGCAGCCTTGGAAAAGGCAAATATACACTGGAGAGGAGGCGACCATATAAGCAAAATGTCGAGGATGGAATCTAGGAAGATTTTCGAATTTAACTCCATCTTTCCTCAAGGATGCAGAAATGGAGGTGTTTGGTTTCCTGTAAAAATGGCGATGACTGATAATAAACCCTGTTCCATACTCTTTAACGCTTGATTTTATTCTATATATGAACTTATCAACTAGATTCACCCAAACCTCATGCAACTGCATGTCAAGGAAATCCCTTTTTTAAACCTTGTGCAAACGAACGGCATCCTGAAAAATAAATGGAAGGGTTAATCAAGTGTTGGCATATAGTTTTATAATCTTAATCTAAATTTTACATTTTTATACTTTTTTAAAATAATTCTATAAATAATTTTATTTACATTCCACCTGTTTCTTCAAAATAAAAGGATTTAAAGATATTTTATAAAGTGAAAACCCCTATCGATATGGATAGTGAAGCATTTTAAATATATATTAATCCTAGCAAATGGAGATGGAAATCACAGGATTATGTGCAGACATAGCGATATTGCAAAGAACATTAAAAACATATTAAAAATTTATATAAGATGCAACATACAAGTGGATTCGTTCAAACATAGCGTCTTGAGATATCAAGATCCATAAAAATATTAAAATATAAAAACATATAGATACAAATACTTAATTGGAAAAATATAAAAAAATATCGAAAAATAGACTGGGAGAGAGATATATATGAATAATGACATTTTGACATCATGCTAACTACCGCATAACATGGAATGCTATTTTTAATATTCTACAAATTGTTATGTTTCTTGCTTCTGGTATTCCCACATGTTCATAATCCATGGATACCTGCCCTTATATATATAGGGTTTTATTAAATACTTTTAAAGGAACTATTATGAGAAAAAAAACATAAAAATCGCAATGAGATAATCATTGAAGCATGTGAACACATGGGATGGTTTTAAACACATAGACTGAAGGGAGTATCCATGAAGGAACCTGTGGGATTAACCATTTCACATGAGATTAACCATTTCACATGCAATTTCACATGAGATTTGTTTTAAACGGTTATATCTGAGCATATCTAGCCAATATATATTAAGTATTGTTCTATTTATACATATTCTATTTATTACAAGATATTGTTTAAACAGGTATTTTTATACAACACCACAATTAAAAGGTTAAATGATCGGCCAGGCCAGATCCACAGTTTTTGTTTCTCTACAAAATGATGTAACAGCCCCAAATAGGGAAATGGATCCATGCCTATATAAACTGCTACATAACAAAGGAGACTTGACCACTGAGGAAGGAGTCCTGCTAACTCCGAAACGCGTCTGGTGTACACAAGTCTCTAAGCTAAGAAGAAAAAACGCAGCATACCTTCTGCGCACCGTCTTGGGATTTGCAACAATATCCAAACATCTACAGCAAAAGAAACGAAAGTCCTGTTTTGTCTTGCACAAAAATACACAAAGGTACGCTGGATTTTACAGCGGGCCTAATCACATATTGACCCCGGCGTTAAAGCGGACTGTTTCCTAGCATAAAAACTGTTTTAAAGCTGATCGGAGGTAAGATCATATGTGCTGACAACACGTGGGACACGTTAAGCACGAACACTCCATTGCTGACAAACAGTGAGTAACTTGTTGCAATTTATCACAGTAAGGTTGTAACTGTTAAAAGCGGTGAGGAACTATATACCGCAAACCAAGAGACTGTCTTATTCAGTAATTCTTTATTTCGAATAAATCACAGGTATACCGCAGACCATTGGAATACTGCACTCACTATTGGTTGAAACTTAAATTCTTGGATCCAGACATTGAATTTGAGACTGAGGCTTGCGATCCAAACACCAACTAATTCCATAGTGTGGCTTTGTGTGATATCATTTTAACCACTGTGTTTTATGTCATTTTAGTGTGATTAATCAGGTACCATAATTGTTAAATAAACTATTTTAATATATTGGCTAGTGTTTTATGTGAACCCAGATGTAGGTGTGCCCCCTTATCTTTCTGTATAATATAATTCCCTTAAAGGTCGGGATTGCCTTTTTTAGGGGGAGCACCCATTCCCTGCAATTTGGAGGGTGAGCCATTCCAATATACCCACTAAAACTAAAATATATGTCCTTCCTGAAGTAATCATTGTAGCAACCATGGAGAATCCAGATATTTACTTCCTCAACATTTTCAAATACAAACTATAAGTCCAAAGAAACACTCTCAACATTTCTAAGGAGCTGGAGTTGGCAACAATCAACAATAAACTGCTCAGATTGATAATGCTGGGATTTCAGTCTTGCTCTTCTCTTTTCCAGAAAAGTGACTAATTCAAGTCCCTTTGGTAGAACAACTTAAGGCTTACAAGCTGCATTGCAGTAAATATTATAGAAGGGCATATAAAAGTTTGTATTGTACTTTTTTTATTTTCCTTCAAGAATACAGAAAAAAGTTTTTTTTTTTTAGAAGTTCCTCCCATATATTGCATTTACTGGAAATGTACAAACATACGAATGATCAATAACTGGGGAACATCTGTGCTCAGTGTAGAATCTATGAAGTAATATAAAATGGTCAGCATATAATTGGAGCGTTTTTTTAAATATTTAAATCAATATATAATCATAAATTGCTGGTAATTTAGGCTGTGCTCAACGGTAACGAAGTCCTATATGACAGCTGTTTTCCCCATGAAGTATGGACACATACACCTACATATGGCATTATCTATACTGTGTACATACTCATCTGTAATCCTCATTGCTTTATAAAATACATTTAAAGGGTAACCTGTAGTATATTGGTGTGATTCCTCATTGTTTCCAGCTAATGTTTCCAACTTTTAAATTAGAGAAGAAGAAGTTGCAGTTTGAAAACTTTAAATAATTTCCATTGTACCATGCAGAATTACTGTCCAGTACTAACATACAGTACAATACAGTAATCACTCGCTCAATAACTCCATAGCCATACTGCTGGACACTGTAGGTATCCCAATGTTATTCCACAACAGGAGAAAAATGTTATATTCACATATATATATTCACTAGCAGAAGGACTCGGCTTTGCACGGTTATATTTCATCTATTTCATTTAATGTTTCTGTGTGTTGTTAAAAGCACCCGACTTCGCACGGTTATATTTCATCTATTTCACTTAATGTTTGTGTGTGTCGTTAAAAGATATCGACAGTATCCCCCATAACAGTAACCTCTACAGCAACCCGCCTCTTAACACTGACCCCCCCCCACAGTGCCCCGCCTCCTTAAAATAGGGCCTCCACAGCAGCCCATCCCCTTGACTTTGACCTTCACAGCAGCTAGCCCCTTTAACCACCTCCGGACCGCCTAACGCAGATGTGCGGTCCGGAGGTGGCGGCCCTGCGCAGAGTCACGCATATATGCGTCATCTCGCGAGGGCCGGGATTTCCTGTGAACGCGCGCACACAGGCGCGCGCGCTCACAGGAACGGAAGGTAAGCGAGTGGATCTCCAGCCTGCCAGCGGCGATCGCTCGCTGGCAGGCTGGAGATCCGATTTTTTTAACCCCTAACAGGTATATTAGACGCTGTTTTCATAACAGCGTCTAATATACCTCCTACCTGGTCCTCTGGTGGTCCCTTTTGTTAGGATCGACCACCAGAGGACTCAGGTAGGTCAGTACAGTCGCACCAAACACCACACTACACTACACCCCCCCGTCACTTATTAACCCCTTATAAACCCCTGATCACCCATGATCACCCCATATAAACTCCCTGATCACCCCCCTGTCATTGATCACCGCCCTGTCATTGATCACCCCCCTGTCAGGCTCCGTTCAGATGTCCGTATGATTTTTACGGATCCACGGATACATGGATCGGATCCGCAAAACGCATACGGACGTCTAAATGGAGCCTTACAGGGGGGTGATCAATGACAGGCGGGTGATCACCCATATACACTCCCTGATCACCCCCTGTCATTGATCACCCCCCTGTCATTGATCACCCCCCTGTAAGGCTCCATTCAGACGTCCGCATGATTTTTACGGATCCATGGATACATGGATCGGATCCGCAAAACACATGCGGACGTCTGAATGGAGCCTTACAGGGGGTGATCAATGACAGGCGGGTGATCACCCATATAAACTCCCTGATCACCCCCCTGTCATTGATCACCCCCCTGTAAGGCTCCATTCAGACGTCCGCATGTGTTTTGTGGATCCGATCCATGTATCCATGGATCCGTAAAAATCATGCGGACGTCTGAATGGAGCCTTACAGGGGGGTGATCAATGACAGGCGGGTGATCACCCATATACACACCCTGATCACCCCCTGTCATTGATCACCCCCCTGTAAGGCTCCATTCAGACATCCGCATGATTTTTACGGATCCATGGATACATGGATCGGATCCGCAAAACACATGCGGACTTCTGAATGGAGCCTTACAGGGGGTGATCAATGACAGGCGGGTGATCACCCATATACACTCCCTGATCACCCCCCTGTCAGTGATCACCCCCCTGTAAGGCTCCATTCAGACGTCCGCAAGTGTTTTGTGGATCCGATCCATGTATCCATGGATCCGTAAAAAATCATGCGGATGTCTGAATGGAGCCTTACAGGGGGGGTGATCAGTGACAGGGGGGTGAACACCCTGATCACCCCCTGTCATTGATAACCCCCCTGTAAGGCTCCATTCAGACGTCCGCATGTGTTTTGTGGATCCGATCCATGTATCCATGGATCCGTAAAAAATCATGCGGATGTCTGAATGGAGCCTTACAGGGGAGGTGATCAGTGACAGGGGGGTGATCACCCTGATCACCCCCTGTCATTGATAACCCCCCTGTAAGGCTCCATTCAGACGTCCGCATGTGTTTTGTGGATCCGATCCATGTATCCATGGATCCGTAAAAAATCATGCGGATGTCTGAATGGAGCCTTACAGGGGGGGTGATCAGTGACGGGGGGGTGATCACCCTGATCACCCCCTGTCATTGATAACCCCCCTGTAAGGCTCCATTCAGACGTCCGCATGATTTTTTACGGATCCATGGATACATGTATCCATGGATCCGTAAAAATCATGCGGATGTCTGAATGGAGCCTTACAGGGGGGGGGGGATCAGTGACAGGGGGGTGATCACCCTGATCACCCTGATCACCCCCTGTCATTGATAACCCCCCTGTAAGGCTTCATTCAGACGTCCGCATGTGTTTTGCGGATCCGATCCATGGATCAGGGGGGTGATCAATGACAGGGGGGTGATCCGGGAGTCTATATGGGTGATTACCCCCCTGTCATTGATCACCCCCCTGTCATTGATCACCCCCCCTGTCATTGATCACCCCCCCCTGTAAGGCTCCATTCAGACATTTTTTTTGGCACAAGTTAGCGGAAATTTTTTGTTTGTTTTTGTTTTTTCTTACTAAGTCTCATATTCTACTAACTTGTGTCAAAAAATAAAATCTCCCATGAACTCACCATACCCCTCACGGAATCCAAATGCGTAAACATTTTTAGACATTTATATTCCAGACTTCTTCTCACGCTTTAGGGCCCCTAAAAAGCCAGGGCAGTATAAATACCCCACATGTGACCCCATTTCGGAAAGAAGACACCCCAAGGTATTCGCTGAGGGGCATATTGAGTCCATGAAAGATTGAAATTTTTGTCCTAAGTTAGCGGAAAGTGAGACTTTGTGAGAAAAAAAACAAAAAAATCAATTTCCGCTAACTTATGCAAAAAATAAAAAATTTCTAGGAACTCGCCAGGCCCCTCATTGAATACCTTGGGGTGTCTTCTTTCCAAAGTGGGGTCACATGTGGGGTATTTATACTGCCCTGGCTTTTTAGGGGCCCGAAAGTGTGAGAAGAAGTCTGGGATCCAAATGTCTAAAAATGCCCTCCTAAAAGGAATTTGGGCCCCTTTGCGCATCTAGGTTGCAAAAAAGTGTCACACATCTGGTATCGCCGTACTCAGGAGAAGTTGGGGAATGTGTTTTGGGGTGTCATTTTACATATACCCATGCTGGGTGAGAAAAATATCTTGGTCAAATGCCAACTTTGTATAAAAAAATAGGAAAAGTTGTCTTTTGCCAAGATATTTCTCTCACCCAGCATGGTTATATGTAAAATGGCACCCCAAAACACATTCCCCAACTTCTCCTGAGTACGGCAATACCAGATGTGTGACACTTTTTTGCAGCCAAGGTGGGCAAAGGGGCACATATTCCAAAGTGCACCTTTTGGATTTCACAGGCCATTTTTTACAGATTTTGAGTGCAAGGTACTTCTTACACATTTGGGCCCCTAAATTGCCAGGGCAGTATAACTACGCCACAAGTGACCCCATTTTGGAAAGAAGACACCCCAAGGTATTCCGTGAGGGGCATGGCGAGTTCCTAGAATTTTTTATTTTTTGTCGCAAGTTAGTGGAATATGAGACTTTGTAAGGAAAAAAGAGAAGAAAAAAAAAATCATCATTTTCCGCTAACTTGTGACAAAAAATAAAAAATTCTAGGAACTCGCCATGCCCCTCACGGAATACCTTGGGGTGTCTTCTTTCCAAAATGGGGTCACTTGTGGAGTAGTTATACTGCCCTGGCAATTTAGGGGCCCAAATGTGTGAGAAGTACCTTGCAATCAAAATGTGTAAAAAATGGCCTGCAAAATCTGAAAGGTGCACTTTGGAATATGTGCCCCTTTGCCCACCTTGGCAGCAAAAAAGTGTGACACATCTGGTATCGCCGTACTCAGGAGAAGTTGGGGAATGTGTTTTTGGGTGTCATTTTACATATACCCATGCTGGATGAGAGAAATATCTTGGCAAAAGACAACTTTTCCCATTTTTTTATACAAAGTTGGCATTTGACCAAGATATTTTTCTCACCCAGCATGGGTATATGTAAAATGACACCCCAAAACACATTCCCCAACTTCTCCTGAGTACGGCGATACCAGATGTGTGACACTTTTTTGCTGCCAAGGTGGGCAAAGGGACACATATTCCAAAGTGCACCTTTTGGATTTCACCGGTCATTTTTTACACATTTTGATTGCAAAGTTCTTCTCACACATTTGGGCCCCTAAATTGCCAGGGCAGTATAACTACCCCACAAGTGACCCCATTTTGGAAAGAAGACACCCCAAGGTATTCCGTGAGGGGCATGGCGAGTTCCTAGAATTTTTTATTTTTTGTCGCAAGTTAGTGGAATATGAGACTTTGTAACAAAAAATAAAAATAAAAAAATCATCATCATTTTCCGCTAACTTGTGACAAAAAATAAAAAGTTCTATGAACTCACTATGCCCATCAGCGAATACCTTAGGGTGTCTACTTTCCGAAATGGGGTCATTTGTGGGGTTTTTCTACTGTTTGGGCATTGTAGAACCTCAGGAAACATGACAGGTGCTCAGAGTCAGAGCTGTTTCAAAAAGCGGAAATTCACATTTTTGTACCATAGTTTGTAAATGCTATAACTTTTACCCAAACCATTTTTTTTTTTTGCCCAAACATTTTTTTTTTATCAAAGACATGTAGAACAATTAATTTGACGAAAAATTTATATATGGATGTCGTTTTTTTTGCAAAATTTTACAGCTGAAAGTGAAACATGTCATTTTTTTGCAAAAAAATCGTTACATTTTGATTAATAACAAAAAAAGGAAAAATGTCAGTAGCAATAAAATACCACCAAATGAAAGCTCCATTAGTGAGAAGAAAAGGAGGAAAAATTTATTTGGGTGGTAAGTTGCATGACCGAGCGATAAACGGTGAAAGGAGTGTAGTGCCGAAGTGTAAAAAGTGCTCTGGTCATGAAGGGGGTTTCACCTAGCGGGGCTGAAGTGGTTAACAGTGAGTTTCACAGCACCTCACTCCCTTGACATGGACCTCCTCAGGGACCCGCCCCCTTAACAGGGACCTATACAGCACCCCACCCCTTAACACTGACCTCCATAGGGGACTGTCCCCTTATCTGTGACCTCCACTGTCCCCTGCCCCCTTAACAGAGACCTCCAAAGCACCCGTCCCTTTAACAGTGACTGCCATAGTACTCCATTCCCTTAACAGTGACCTCCGCAGTACTCCACTCCCTTAACAGTGACCTCACAGTACCCTGCTGACTTAACAGTAACCTCCACATCAGCTGCCCTTTTAATAGTGGCCCTGTCCCCTTAACATTGACCTCCACATTACCCACCGCTTTAACAGCTACCTCCTCCACAGCGGCCTTTCCCCTTAATTTCATCTCCATTTGTGGAACACCTAAAGGGTTAACAAAGTTTGCAAAATCGGTTTTGAATACCTTAAGGGGTGTAGTTTCCAAAATGGGGTAATTTTTAGGTGGTTTCTATTATGTAAGCCTCACAAAGTGACTTAAGACCTGAACTGGTCCTTAAAAAGTGGGTTTTGGAAAATTTCTGAAAAATTTAAAGATTTGCTTCTAAACTTCTAAGGCTTGTGACGTCCCCCAAAAATAAAATCGCATTCCCAAAATGATCCAAACATGAAGTAGACATATGGGGAATGTAAATTAATAACTATTTTTGCAGGTATTACTATGTATTGTAGAAGTAGAGAAATTGAAACTTGGAAATTTGCACATTTTTAAAAAATTCTGGTAAATTTGGTATTTTTTTGACTCCATTTTACCAGTGTCATGAAGTACAATATGTGACAAAAAAAATTATCAGAATGGCCTGGATAAGTCAAAGGGTTTTAAAGTTATTTACACATAAAGTGACACTGGTCAGATTTGCAAAAAATGGCCTGGTCCTTAAGGTGAAAATGAGCGAGGTCCATAAGGGGTTAAGACATCTCACAAATAGAATTGACAGACATCACAATCAATCAGCTCACTCTGCTTCTATGAAGGAGGTGTCAACATGTAAAATAGATATCCCATAGTTGTGCACAGACTTAATTGTTAAGGCAGAATTAGGATCTCTAATGCGCATGACCTGCGCAGCCCATGGATGCACTGGGACTCTGAACGGAAAGGCACTGAGCTTCTGCGCATAAAATAGGTGCGCACCGACTTTAAAAGAAACTCCAACAATTGACATTATGGCACATATATCCTGCTTAGTTACTGCATGTGTTGCCTCATAAAAAATATATTTGTGTATAACAGTTGAAAAATGTGTACATCTTGTGTGATATTTGATGGGAAATAAAATGTATAATGTCACCTGATATATGTGACAAGTAAATATTAGATGTGAGAGAATCTAACCTTATTGATTAAATGGTAAAACCTATATGTAAGTGACACCCGTTGACTACTCTTATAAGTAAATAATAATAAATAACTATTAAATAATAAAAAAGTATAAATGATGAAGGGGGGAGGTGGTAACCATTAAGTGACCTAACCCAAAGTACACAAATAATCAGTAGTATAATGATATAGCATACACAGAAAAATGAGTCAACCATGCCCACATTGGTCAAAACGAGAGGAGAGAATTCAAAAATTATATAAAGAGAAATAAATAAATACATCTTGTGTGAATACCTCCATTTGATAAAATGAACAAGCGATGGATTAATAATGTCTCACAAACAAGTATCTGAATAATAATCAACTTATAGTAACCATCAACAGTGATCTACAGAAATGACGCAAACGTAAAACCTTCATAGAGGCCATTTGGACTAAGACTATCTAGTCTGTAAATCCACTTAATTTCCTCTTGCAGTAGAAGTTTGTCTAAATTTGCTCTTCTTACCCCAAGTGATTTCTTGCAGATGCCCCAAAAAGAAAGGCATTTGTGATCTCCTGCATGGCATTGTCTCACATGTCTTGATATGGTTGTATCCGGTTTGGTATTTATGCTGCTTATATGTTGGCATATTCTCTGCCTAAATTCTTGAATGGTCTTTCCAACATAGATCTTTTTGCAAGGACATTGAGCTGCATAGACAATCCCTGCTGTTTGACAGTTTATAAACTCTCTAATTTGGTATTGTTTGTTATCAGAGGGGTTGACAAACTATTTTATTTTATTGAGAAAGGGACAGTATTCTCTAAAGAGAGCCTTCCCATAAACTCAGGTGATATCTATACAGCCTTTAGAGAAATCAATAAAACCTACAAGAAGTATGTGAGGTCTCTCTGGGAAATAACCAGTTTAGAGACCTACATACAACAGCGAATTGTATATAGGGGGATAAGAATCAACATTGTCCTCAGTTCACATCAAGAGGATGCTGAATTCATTAAGGGCTGGTAAAAATTACTAATTCTTTACGCAAGTTACAATACCTTTTAGACTATGAAAGAGGAGTTCAATTAGAACTGCAAACAAATCTAGAATCCTTTCAAACAGAGAAAAAGGACAGAAAGCATAGAAAATACATCAGAGATAGAAGAGACTTTGACACAGGTCAGATTTATATTTAAAAAATAAACACTGCACCTTCTGAAAAGAAAAGAGGTAGTCGTAATTATCAAAAAGTGTCACAAACAGAAATTTCTGAATCGGACTGGTCAGGGTCTGAAAACCAAGTGTACACACAAGCGGGCACCAAACGAAAAATAGGAGTTGTGCTCCATATACACAAAGAAAAGCACCAGCTCCATAGCCTCTCCCAATTTCTTATAGTGCCACTCCATCATGGGACATCACTATGAATGTCTCAACTGGCTTAAAGTCGACAGCAGCCCTGTCAAACACATGTCAACACATGAATCCATCACAACCAATGTCCTTTTCTACGTTGCCATCTTCTGCAATGTCACCATCTTCCCATTTAGCCACAACATCGGTGACATCTATACCAACTGCGACTTCTTTTTTAGCTCAAGGGGTACAATTACGCGACAAGGCCAAATGGGCTGACAATGCAAAAGCTTAATCACGTCAGGAGATTCTCTTCAAATTATTATTTCTGTTTTCCAGCTAGAGGACAGGCATAGCAGGCTTCTCAGTAAGGGTTTGTACTTCACCCGTACACCAAGCTTTGAGTGTTTTTCCTGGGTTAAGGACATCAACCTTTTTGCTCGCAAACTAGTGTTACACAAAACGCATAAACAACAACAAAGAGACTATAACTATTTACAACAAGAAAAAACGATTCTGGAGTCTCTTGACACCTCAGATGCGACTGCCATTGATGTGATTTTACCCCCCTCTGTCCTCTCTCAAGCCAAGATCAAAGTTTACACCACCTTTTGCAAAGTTTGGCAATATAGCCACGTTTGTCAGACTAGTTACAAGTGAATTGAAGCAGACTTGATGACACAATTCATCAAGTGCATGTAACTTAGATAAAGAAGAAAGACAAGCACTGCAGGAGTTGACCAATAATGCAGAGTTGATCATAAAACCCTCCGACATTGTACTTATAGACAAATCAACTTATAAAAGTATAGTTATGGATTTGTTGAATGATATTGACACTTATAAAAGACTAGATGGTAACCCAACTGACAAATTTCTGACTGAATTGAAAATGATTTTAACCAAAGCTAAAAACTATAATCTCATCTCAAAAGATGATTTCAAATACCTGTGCAATTCTCATCCTACAATTGCGACGCTGTACACTATTCCAAAGGTGCACAAACAGAGACAACCGATACCAGGAAGACCAATTCTCTCCGGTAATGGAAGTCTCATGGAAAATATTAGTCAGTATGTGGACGAATTTATTTTGCCGTTTGTACCTAGCTTACCATCATATATCAGAGACATCAAGAATGTGGTCACCAGACTACAAGAGGTTCAGGTCACTAAGAACACAAAGCTGGCCAGCCTGGATATTTAAGCGCTATATACGAGCATCAAACATCTAGGAATTCAGGCAAAATCTTCATTTTTTTTTCACAAAAGGGACACAGCTTCATGCACACAACATTTTTGTCATCACTCTTACAATTTTTGCTTTCTCACAATTATGTTCTTTTTGATGGACACTTTTATTTGCAGTTACCGTACCTGCTATGGGCAGTAAGTGCGCACCAAATTATGCAAATTTGTTTTTAGGGTGGTGGGAAAACACTATTGTTTTCACAGAAGAGCATCAGTCATTTACCAATCACATTTCATTTTGGGGTAGGTATATCGATGATGTACATCCTCTGGGACGGCACTACGGAATTATTTCACAAATTTGTTCATTCACTCAATGACAACAGCATAGGAATGAAGTTCACATCTGAAATTCATGAACATACGCTGACCTTTTTGGAGCTGAATATTTCAGTGGACTCTGGTGGCCACATCCTAATTTGTTACACTGGCAAAGCCATCATCCGCAATCCTTGAAAAAAGTTATACCTACTGGCCAGTACAGCAGAGCCCGCAGAAATTGCACGGAGGATTCCACCATTATTCAAGAGAGCAAAAATATTTTCCAAAGATTTAGGGCACGAGGCTATCCCAATAAAGTCCTGCATAAGGCCTATGCACGGGTGAAGGAAGCAAGACGTTCAGATCTACTAGGTGATAAGCCGAATGAGCCCTCCTCACACCTTATTAGGTGTATAGGAACCTTTGATGCCCAGAATCAAAAAGTGTACCAAATACTGAACAAGTACTGGCATGTAGTGATGATCGCGCATGCTCGGCCGAACAACAGTTCGGGCACATTGCGGTGTTCAGCCGAATACCGTGTGTGCTCGAGCACCATGCTCGAGTCCCCTCCCCGCACGTTTGTTGACTGTTATGCAGCCAATAAACGCGCAGGTGAGTACTGCCACTCACAGTAATGCTGTAGTCATGTTGGTTACTGGCATTACATTTATTGGCTCGCCAGAACGCGTCTTTGGGTGCTATACTGCACCTGATAACATGTGGTTCGGCCAGTCTTAGTCAGGGAGAGCTGTGCTGTAAAAGAGACAAATAGTGTAGGGAATTGAATTAAATTTTTGGGTTAGGCAGGGTTGGTGTTAGAGACCCTAAAGTCCTTTTAAGGACTTTTTTTGTGTCTGGCAGCAATATATATCTTTAGCGCAATCTGCTCTAAATTGCGTGCAATTGTTAGAGACCCAAAAGCCCTTTTAAGGAATATTGTTGTATCTGGCAGCAATATATATTTTTAGCGCAACCTGCGCCAAATAGCTTACAATTGACATCCAGTGTACTTTTTTAATAGACTGTGTCCGCTGGAGACAGTGACATTATCTGCGCTACATCTCCTGTGTAACGTGTGCACAGCCTAAAAAAAACTGTGACATCCAATGTACTTTTTCCGTAGACGGTGTCCGCTGCGGACAATTACATTACCTGTACTACATCTCCTGTATAACGTTTGCGCATACTAAAAATATCTGTGACATCCAGTGTACTTTTTCCGTAGACACTGCGGACAGTGACATTAACTGCGCTATATCTCCTGTTTAACGCGTGCGCATACTAAAAATATCTGTGACATCCAGTGTACTTTTTATGCAAACGGTGTTCGCTGCGGACAGTTACATTACCTGCGCTACTCCTCCTGTATAACGTTTGTGCATCCTAAATATCAGTGACATTCAGTGTAATTTCTTCGCTGCTGGTGGTAGCGACATTACCTGCGCTATATCTCCTGTAAAATGTTTGCACATCCTAAATATCAGTGACATTCAGTTTAATTTATTTGCACATACACTTACAAAACCTGCGCTACTGTAGGTGTAACATACTTGCAAGCATATATACCATTTAATATGCAGAAGGCGAGCAGTAAGGGACAGGGAAGTGGCCGTGCTACTGATGGTGCACGCAGAGGCCGTGGCCCTGGGTGCGGTGAAACTGTGCCTGCTGCCAGAGCACAAGAAACACACTCATTCGGGATACTTAGCTTCATGTCCCAGTTTGCAGGGCGGCACAGGACACCACTCTCGAAGTCACACCAGTGCGATCGGATGGTCGGTTGGAATGCAGCAGATAATGCTTCCAATCCGTTAAGCACCACCCTGTCTTCCACAAAGTCCAGTCTCAGTAGCCAAGAGTCTGTCCAACAAAATCCTCACTCTGATCCTCCTTCCTCCCACCATGGAGAGTCTTGGCAAACGAGTGATCCCACACTCGGATATTTCAAGGAGCTCTTTTCATTGCCATTCCTTGATTTGGGCCTCTCGCCAAGCCTGCTTTAAGAGGGGAAGTGGCCGTGCTGCTGATGGTGCACGCAGAGGCCGTGGCCCTGAGTGCGGTGAAACTGTGCCTGCTGCCAGAGCACAAGAAACACACTCATTCAGGATACTTAGCTTCATGTCCCAGTTTGCAGGGCGGCACAGGACACCACTCTCGAAGTCACACCAGTGCGATCAGGTGGTCAGTTGGAATGCAGGAGATAATGCTTCCAATCTGTTAAGCACCACCCTGTCTTCCACAAAGTCCAGTCTCAGTAGCCAAGAGTCTGTTCAACAGAATCCTCACTCTGATCCTCCTTCCTCCCACCATGGAGAGTCTTGGCAAACAAGTGATCCCACACTCGGATATTCCAAGGAGCTCTTTTCATTGCCATTCATTGATTTGGGCCTCTCGCCAAGCCCGCTTGAAGAGGGACATGAGGAGATCGTGTGCACTGATGTCCAAACTCTTAAGCATCCACAGTCACAAGAAGATGACGATGGGGAATGGCAATTAGTGTTTCACAAGGTGGATGATGATGATGATGAGACACAGTTGCCAATAAGTCAACAGTACTTAGTGTCTCAAGAGGTTGATGATGAGGATGAGACACAGTTGTCAATAAGTGAGGTTGTTGTTAGGTCAACAAGTCAGGAGGATTACCAGAGTGAGGAAGTGCAAGAGGAGGTGGTGGAAGATGAAATCACTGACCCAACCTGAGAAGGTGGCAAGCCGAGCAAGGACAGCAGTACAGAGGGGGAGGGATCTGCAGCATCGCAACAGGCTGGAAGAGGCAGTGGGGTGGCAAAAGGGAGAAGGTGGGCCCCGATGCACCCCCTTGTGGCAATCTCCCTTGCCAAAGGCTAGGTGTTCCGCAAGTCTGGTGCTTTTTTGAGGAAAGCGCAGACGATAAAATAATTGTCATTTGCAACCTGTGTCGTACCAAAATGAGCAGCAATGAACACTAGCAACTTCACCACCACCAGCATGATCTGCCACATGGCATCAAAGCACCCTAATAGGTGGGCTGAACGCCTGGGTCCACAATCAGTGTCTGCGTGTCACACCACTGCCTCCTCTTCCCCTGTGTTACGTGCTGGCCAATCCACTGTCCAAGATGCAGGCCCAGATGCCTCCCGCCCTGCACCTGGACCTTCGCAAGCACCATCAGCTAGCACATCCACTTCTGTGTCCCAGCACAGCGTACAGATGTCCATACCCCAGGCCTTTGAACGAAAGCGCAAATACCCAGCCACCCACCCACAGGCCATAGCACTAAATGTACACCTTTCCAAATTGCTGGCCCTGGAAATGTAATTTAGGCTTGTGGGCTTTTAGCAGCCTGATCGCAGCAGCAATCCCTCGTTACTCAGTCCCCAGGCGCCACTATTTTTCCCGTTATGCCATCCTCGCCTTACGCCAGCATGTGTCCCGTAACATCACCCGTGCCCTGACCAACGCAGTAATTGGAAAGGTCCACTTAACTACTGACACATGGACAAGTGCTTGCGGACAGGGACGCTACATTTCCCTCACGGCACACTGGGTGAACGTTGTCGAGGCCAGGAGCGAGTCGTACCCTGGGATGGCACAGGTGCTATCGACGCCAAGGATTGCGGGCCCTACTTCCATCAGGATTTCCACCACCACCTACGTTAGTGGCTGCAACCCCCCCTTCTCCTCCTCCACCTCTTCCTCCACTTCCACCTCTGAATTATCATCTTGCAGCACCAGTCAGCCATCAGTCAGTAGCTGGAAGCAGTGTAGCACTGCACTGGGGAAGCGACAACAGGCTGTGCTTAAACTAATATGTTTAAGTGAAAAACAGCACACCGCCACAGAGCTGTGGTAGGGTATAAGGGACCAGACTGAGCTGTGGCTCTCGCCACTGAACCTAGAACCAGGCATGGTTGTGTCTGATAATGGCCGTAACTTGGTGGCGGCTTTGGAGCTCGGCAAGCTCATACACATACCATGCCTAGCCCACGTGTTCAACTTAGTGGTTCAGCAGTTTCTCAAAACCTACCCCAATTTGCCTAAACTACTGGTGAAGGTGCGTGCCCATTTGCGAAAGTTATCTACAGTTATCTACAGTAGTGGAATACCAGCTGCAACATGGTTGTCACCTTTCCAGTCAGCTTCTGCTCTTCACAAGCATGAGTTGGCATGGATGTTTGACTTCTGTGAGTTTTTACTCAACTTTGAGGAACCAACTCAGATGGTGAGTTGCGATAACGCTATTATTACTGTAACCATCCCACTTCTGGGACTTCGTTGGTCACAGTGAAGGAGGACGCTTTGCATGTGGAAGAGGTTGAAATGGGGAAGACAGTACACAGGGTGATAGCCAAACTGCCCTCCGTTCGTCTTCTCAGCGCGAATTGGATGATGATGATGAGGAGGAGCAAGAGACGGTTGCCTCCACTACAGAGGGTAGTATCCACAGCAGGTTTATTCCATCTGTTCATCGTGGATGGGCCAAAAAGGAGGAAAAGGATGAGGAGATTGAGAGTCATCCTCCTGATGAGGACAGCGAAGTCTTGCCTGTTGGGACTCTGGCACACATGGATGACTTTATGTTATGCTGCCTTTCCCATGACCCTCGCGTTATACACATTTTGGCCAACACCGATTACTGGTTGTTCACTCTTCTCGACACCCGCTACAAAGAGAACTTCTCATCTCTCATTCCTGTGGTGGAGAGAACTAGCAAAATGGAGCAATACCAGAAGGTCCTTGTGAATTTTTTTTAAAACATTTCCAGCTGACAATGCTGGCAGCAGAATACGTAGTTCCTTGGGCAACTGAGGAGGGGAGACGAGGGGAACACACAGCAGTTCCAACAGAGGCAAGGCAACACTCTCCAAGGCCTGGGACAGTTTCATGACACCCCGCCAACAACCTCACCCTGATGCGCAGCCTAGTGTCACAAGGAGAGAAAAGTTTTGGAAGATGGTGGAGTATGTAGCAGACCGTGTCAGCGTCCTCAATGATCCCTCTGTGCCTTACAACTATTGGGTGTCCAAGCTGGACACATGGCATGAACTGGCACTCTACGCCTTGGAGGTGCAACCCTGCCCTGCTGCCAGCATTTTGTCAGAGTGGGTATTTAGTGCTGCTGGGGGCATAATAACTGATAAGCGCATCCGGCTGTCAACTGAAAATGCCGACAGGTTGACTCTTATCAAAACGAACAAGGCCTGGATTGCCCCTGACCCCTCTACTCCACCAGAGGAAAACGGCTGAACATAAAGCCACTTTAAATGTGGCTTTAATGGTGTATTGAAAACACTGTATTCCCATGCACCCCTTCCACCACAAAAAATGGTATATTGTAAAATCTCTCTTTTCTCCTCCTCCTCCATCATATTAACATGCTTATTATGCTGCCCTCGCTCCTAATGTTTTAGAGGGTCAGCTCAGCAGCAGGCCCTCAACCATAGTTTTTTCGATGGTCAGCTCAGCAGTAGGCCCTTAACCATAATTTTTGGGATGGTCAGCTCAGCAACAGGCACTTACCCCTAATGTTTTAGAGAGTCAGCTCAGCAGCAGGCCCTCGCCCAATATGTTTTAGATGGTCAGCTTAGCAGCAGGCCCTCACCCATAATGTTTTAGATGGTCAGCTCATCAGCAGGCCCTTTCCCATAATTTTTTAGATGGTCAGATCAGCAGCAGGCCCTCGCCTCTAATGCCCAGGCCATCAAACATAATTTTTCAAGGGTGTGTACGATGCCCTCCTTTATATGTAATAAAGGGTGTATTGGAGTGTCAATTCCTTGCACTTTTTGGCAGCCCTTTCACTTAGTGTATAGGCTTTATGAGTGTAGGAGTCCCACTACCTGAACAATTGTACCACAATGTGAATGAGGCCCTCCTTTACAGGTTGTATCGGAGTGCCTCTTCCTTGTAACTTTTGGCAGCACTTGCACTTTATATACAATATACAAGTAAATATACAGGAAAGAATGTTTCCTAACAATTTTTCCTCTAAAATTGATTTTATCTTTGGTTTTGTGCGTATTATTGTCAGTCTGTAAAGTTGGCATACTACTTGGACAACATCATTCCTAGCAGCGACCTGGGATTCCAAGATGCAGCCAGACATCCTCTCCATGCTGTTCCCAAACCATTTCAGTAGTTTTTCCATCAATTTCTGACCTTTTCATGTGAACCAGACACCATCCCCTCTTCAGAGCAGGGGGTGCCTGGTTTAATGCTCGGGTTCTCCCTATGACTTACATTGTGCTCGTGTGCTCAGTAGAGCACCTGAGCATCCTGAGGTGTTCTACTCAAGCACCCGAGCGCTTTGGTGCTTGATCAACACTACTGGCATGTATTTCAGGATGTGAGAGATGTGATAACTACTCGACTGGGTATCACACATAGAAGATGTAAAAACCTCAAAGACATTTTGGTTCATAGTCTTTTTCAGTCAGAGCCAAGAAGAACCACTTGCTTAAAATCGAAGTTGGTGGGCACATACCCCTGTAGCAGATGTACTTTCTGTCTCTTTCTCAAGAAAATAAAAGAGTTTGTCAACCCCTCTGATAACAAACAATACCAAATTAGAGAGTTTATAAACAGTCAAACAGCAGGGATTTTCTATGTAGCTCAATGTCCTTGCAAAAAGATCTATGTTGGGAAGACCATCCAAGAATTTAAGCAGAGAATATGCCAACATATAAGCAGCATAAATACCATAGCGGATACGACAATATCAAGACATGTGAGACAATGCCATGCAGGAGATCCCAAATGTCTTTCTATTTGGGGTATCTGCAAGAAATCACTTGGGGTAAGAAGAGGGAATTTAGACAAACTTCTACTGCAAGAGGAAACTAAGTGGATTTACAGACTAGATAGTCTTAGTCCAAATGGCCTCAATGAAGGTTTTATGTTTGCGTCTTTTCTGTAGATCACTGTTGATGGTTACTATAAGTTGATTATTATTGAGATACTCGTTTGTTAGACATTATTAAGCCATTGCCTGTTCATTTTTTCAAATGGAGGTACTCACACAAGATTTATTTCTCTTTCTATAATTTTTGAATTCTCCCCTCTCGTTTTGACCAATGTGGGCATGGTTGACTCATTTTTCTGTGTATGCTATATCATTATATTACTGATTATTTGTGTATTTTGGGTTACTGAATGGTCACCCTTCCCCCCTTCATCATTTATACTTTTTTATTATTTAATAGTTATTTATTATTATTTATTATTTACTTATAAGAGTAGTCAATGGGTGTCACTCACATATAGGTTTTACCATTTAATCAATAAGGTTGTATTCTCTCACAACTAATATTTACTTGTCACATATATCATGGGACATTATACATTTTATTCCCCATCAAATGTCACACAAGATGTGCCATAATGTCAATTGTTGGAGTTTCTTTTTAAGTCAGTGCGTACCTATTTTATGCGCAGAAGCTCAGTGCCTTTCCGTTCAGAGTCCCAGCACATCCATGGGCTGCGCAGGACATGCGCATTAGCGATCCTGATTCTGCCTTCGTGGGCTGCGCAGGTCATGTGCACTAGTGATTCCGATTCCGTCCCTATGCTTAGGTCTGTGCACAGACTCAGAAGGGGGTTTCTTCTCCTCAGTATATTTGTAAGTCACCGCGCAGCTGGCCCCTGCGCAGGATGTCATTTAGCCACCTCCCATCTGTTCCATGATGGGATTAAGGGGCGAATAGGGTGTAGGTGAGTTGGATTTTCTATTGGACCTGATAGGTATCTATTTTACATGTTGACACCTCCTTCATAGAAGCAGAGTGAGCTGATTGATTGAGATGTCTGTCAATCCTATTTGTGAGGTGTATTAAACCTCGTTAGTGGCGTTTGGCTCCAAGTCTGCCCGTTACCTCTGATGAAGCCAGGTCAGCATGTTAGTGAATGGCAATCAGTCCAGATCTTTCAGTAAGTCAGTGGGCTCACTGGCTATTGTTGCAGGGCTAGCAGTACCATTGCTGGAGGGTGGAGAGAGTGCACATCCCCACTTTATCGCAAAAATAAGTCTGCACTCAGGGAACTGTTATTTTAAAACATTTTATTTGGTGCTCACAGTTTTCTGGGTCAAGTTAGGTAATAAGCCCTAGTGGCTAAATGAATGGTGCTAAGTAAACACCTTTACCCAGATTAGGTCCTTTTTTTGGTTGCAATTCTGAAGTCAGAGTGGACCAATGAATTGTCAGCCCAAATTGGGGACACAGAATAAAAAAATGATTTCTTAACTGTCGTCTTCTACTTTATGTGATATACATATATGATGCTTTTCAGTGAGCATACGCATGCTTGTGCTCAACTTGGGTTGGAGTTAAAATGCCTGCTTTGGTACAGAACCCGGCATAGACGGTCTTGAAAGTTTCAAGGTTATTCTTTATTTAAATAAATAGCTCATGGAGAAGTAAAAGCATCGCATTTCACGGAATCTTAAGTCCCCTTTATCAGGATAAAGATATTATGGTACATGAGGTTCACACATGTACCATAATATCTTTAACCTGATTAAGGGGACTTAAGATGCTTTGAGGTTGTGTTGCACCTCTGTCTATAGGTAAGACAGGATCCTCCATTCACACTAGATGATTGTCAATGCTTATCTATTCTTCCCTTGTACAATGACCTCTGCACAGGTCACAGAGCATGTCTAGAAAACACTCCAATAGTCAAAGTCAATGAGGTCTCCTTCAGTCCAATGTGTCTATAGACCATGGGTCTGTCATAAAGCAATTTTCTTAATGCTTTCTAAAACTCAGGCAAGAAGGCAACCCCCATAATCATATTCAAGAAACTAAATAAAAACTTATTAGTAAAAAAAGATATGTGCTTTATATCTGATTTTAACTGGCAGAAAAAACAATTGGTGACACGTTTCCTTTAACGAAATTCGCCTATTAGACCTCCTAGGTTCACAAAATTCATGGACTGGATATATATCAGGTGACAATAAAACTTCCACACTCCTTATCTGTAACTACTAGAACAATTCATGGTTACAACTGTCTGTTTATTCCTCTAATATTGATCTACTTTACATCAGTTAACTCATCTACCTCAGAATTCATGCATACTGCTGTGTATGAATAGGTGTATCTTCACATACGTGTTATTATAACATGTCTGCAGAAGGGACCTGAGCAGTCTTTAAAGTTACACTTTTGTCATCATCTTTTCAGTTAGCCAGTAAAAGCTGTCAACAACTAAGGAATTTTAATTTTATATCTTCTAAAGAGCAAGATATACTGTACTTTTATAATAATCTCTTGCTTCTCCATTTCTTTTCAGTCTGTGTATGATACAAATGAAAACAGTTATATTTGTCTCAATGGACTAAATTAACTATGAGTTTGACAGGGAATACATCTAGACAGGGAATATTTAAATGTGCTAGAATTATCACAGTGGTGCAGACTAGTGATGGCCTTGTGGTTCGCCCGGCAGTCGGTTCGCGGCGAACTTTGTTTGTTCGCGATTTGCCGAACATGCAAACATATGGCGATATTCGCGCCCGCAATATTCTTTTACATTGTGAAGAACTTTGACCCATGACAGGACAGGACAGCCAATTGAAGTTTCAGCACATAGACATACCCCCTACCTTATAAATAGACCCTATCTGGCCGCCATTTTACATTCAGTCTTTTGTCAGTGTAGGGAAAGGTTGCTGTGTGGAGCAGGGAGAGACTGTTAGGGACAAAAACCCTATCAAATAGGTCCACAAAAGTCCTTTTAAGGACTGGTTTAGGTGTACTATTGATAGGTGTGCAGTACAGAGGGGTGTAAAAAGCATATTATAGTGGATTTGTATTGTGCAGCAGTGGTTAGCAGTTCTGCAGCGATACTGCGGCTACACAGAGTAACAAATGCAGTTAGAACAAATGAAATGATTATAACTGGTGTGATATACCAGTCGCCCCCCCAAAAACTGATAGAAGCGGGGTGTTATATACCAATAATATACTTTCTATATAGTGCATTTGGGTACAGCAGCATTTGTTTGCGGTTTTTCTGCGTTCCCTCTGCTACACACAGTGACAAACGGTATTGGAAAATATATATAATTATAACTGGTGTGCACATGCACGTACGTGAAAATTATATTGCATTCAGAAAGTCTTGAAGCCATTTAACTTTTTCAGACTTGCTAAAAAGAAAAAAAAAAGAAAAAATTAGTTTTTTTCCCCCATCATTCTGCACTCAGTACCCAATAATGACAAAGTGAAAACAGAATATTAGATTTTTTTTTGCTAATTTATTGAAAAGGAAAAACTAAAAAATGGCATTGACATAGGTTTTCTGATCCTTTACTCAGTATGTAGTTAAAATATCTTTGGCAGTGATGCCACAATGTTTGAACACCTGGATTTAGAAATGTTTTGCCATTCTTTGCAGATTCTCATATGCTCTGTCAAATTAGATGGGGACAGTTGGTGGACAGCCATTTTCAGGTCTCTCCAAAGATGTTCAATTGGGTTCAAGTCATAGCTCTTGCTGGGCTTCTCACGTACATTCACAGAGTTGTTCCAAAACAACTCCAGTGTTGTCTTGGCTGTGTGCTTAGGGTTATTTTCTCGTTGGAAGGGGAACCATTGGAACAGCTGCAGAATAACATCCCCATAGCATTATGCTGCCACCATCTTGCTTCATTGTAAAGATGGTATTGGGCAGGCGATATGCAGGGCCTAGTTTCCCCCAGACATGACACTTAGAAATTAGATCAAAAAGTTCAATCAGTTTCATCAGAACAGAAAATATTATTTCTCACAGTCTGAAAGACCTTTAGGTGTGTGCTTATTTTGTTACTCCAAGCAGGCTTTCTTGTGTTGTTTACTGAGGAGAGGCTTCTTTTTGGCCACTTGGTGGACTGCTGCAATGATAGTTGACCTTCTGGAAGTTTCTTCCATCCGCACACAGGATCTTTGAAGCTCAGCTAGAGTGATCATTAAGTTCTTGGTCACCTCTCTTACTAAGGCCATTCTCCCCTGGTTGCTTAGTTTGGTGGTTCCCATTCATTTTAGTGGCAAGCGAACCTGAAAAACCATCAGCTCATATTTGCAGCCAAGAAATAATTACTAGAAGTGCAAAAATAGTCCCACAACATGGACAGTGACATACCAGTGCAGCCATCTCTAAGAGTCCTGATTGTTCAAAACGTTTTCCATTTAAGAATGCTGGATACCACTGTGCTCTTGCCAATTTTTGTGTATACTTTTCCAGATCTGTATCTCCACATAATCCTGTCTCGAAGCTCTACAGCAGTTCTTTCCTCTTCATGGCTTCATTTTTGCTCTGATATGCATTGACAGCTGTAAGACCTTATGTAAACAGGAGTTTATCTTTTTAAATCATGTCCAATCAACTGAATTTACCACAGGTAAACAAGTTGCAGAAACATCTCAAGGATGATCAAGAGAAATGGGAGGTTCAGGAACTACATTTAAAGTGTCATATCAAAGAGTCAGAATACTTACAGTACAGACCAAAAGTTTGGACACACCTTCTCATTCAAAGAGTTTTCTTTATTTTCATGACTATGAAGGCATCAAAACTATGAATTAACACATGTGGAATTATATACATAACAAACAAGTGTGAAACAACTGAGAATATGTCATATTCTAGGTTCTTCAAAGTAGCCACCTTTTGCTTTGATTACTGCTTTCCACACTCTTGGCATTCTCTTGATGAGCTTCAAGAGGTAGTCACCTGAAATGGTCTTCCAACAGTCTTGAAAGAGTTTCTAGAGATGCTTAGCACTTGTCGGCCCTTTTGCCTTCACTCTGCGGTCCAGCTCACCCCGAACCATCTCGATTGGGCTCAGGTCCGGTGACTGTGGAGGCCAGGTCATCTTGCGCAGCACCCCATCACTCATCTTCATGGTCAAATAGCCCTTACTTTCAAAGTTTTCCCAATTTTTCGGCTGACTGACTGACCTTCATTTCTTAAAGTAATGATGGCCACTCGTTTTTCTTTACTTAGCTGCTTTTTTCTTGCCATAATACAAATTCTAACAGTCTATTCAGTAGGACTATCAGCTGTGTATCCACCTGACTTCTCCTCAACGCCACTGATGGTCCCAACCCCATCTATAAGGCAAGAAATCCCACTTATTAAACCAGACAGGGCACACCTGTGAAGTGAAAACCATTTCATGGGACTACCTCTTGAAGCTCATCAAGAGAATGCCAAGAGTGTGGAAAGCAGTAATCAAAGCAAAAGGTGGCTACTTTGAAGAACCTAGAATATGACATATTTTCAGTTGTTTCACACTTGTTTGTTATGTATAGAATTCCACATGTGTTAATTCATAGTTTTGATGCCTTCAGTGTGAATCTACAATTTTCATAGTCATGAAAATAAAGAAAACTCTTTGAATGAGAAGGTGTGTCCAAACTTTTGGTCTGTACTGTATGTCCATATGAAATATTACTTTTTCCTTTGGAATAAATTTGCTAACATTTATAAAATTCTGTTTTCACTTTCTCATTATGGGTGCTGAGTGCAGATTGATCAAAACTTGATTTTCTTTTATTTTAGCACAAGGCCGGACCATGACAAAATATGTAAAAAGTTAAAGGGTCTGAAGACTTTCCAAATGTATTATACAGGTGCATCTCAATCAATTAGTATATTAAAAAGTTGATTTATTTTACTAATTCAGTAAAAAATAAATAAACATATATTTTGCAGATTTATTACACACAGAGTAATCTATTTCAAGTGTTTTTTTTTCTAATGTTCATGATTTTTATTTTTTATTTTAAATGTTTATGATTAAGGCTTACAGTTAATTTAAAACCCCAAATTTAGTATTTTAGAAAATTAGAATATTGTGAATAAAGATTGAAGGTTAATGGTGTCACACTGTCACGCTCATGTGTGGGAGGAAAACACCACACCAAGTATAGTAGGGGAAAGGGGATAACAGAATAAGGCCTGGAAACTATGGAAGGAAGATGTACACCTCCCAGAGAGAACCCTAACTCCAGTCCTGACAGACTACTGGTATGAACAGGCCCCAAAAGTAAGCAAGTTCATACACCGGATACCTAGAATCCTATCTCACCCCATAGGACCCTGGAACTAATGTCAGGACTGAGTCTATCTGATCCTCCAAAGGGAAGGACGACCAAGAGTCTACCTCAGGGCTAATGACAAACAACAGGGAAAGGCAACACACGCATGTCCAACAGAAGCTATAAACCGCATAGCATGGTGGGAGAAACAACAATAAATAGAGAAGGATAAATGACCACAATAGCAACACCTGGGGATAGAAGTTGTGGCAAGCACCAGAAACAACATAGATGTTATTTTTTCCAAAATGAAAACATGTCAGATCAAACTATGTGTTTCCAGTCTCACAGATCTTCCTCCGCCTGTCGCTGGAACGTCCGTATGTCTCCATACGTCCTTGACAGTACCCCCCCTCCACCGGTGACCTCCAGGCACCCAGGACCAACCTTATCCATATGAGACCTGTGAAAGGCTTTCACCAAACGACTGGCATTCACGTCAGATGCCAGTATCCACATCCTCTCCTCTGGTCCATAACCCTTCCAGTGAACAAGATACTGAAGAGATCTATGGAGAACTCGAAAGTCAATAATCTTGGTGATCTGGAATTCCAAACTGCCGTCCACTATGACAGGAGCGGGTGGCAAGGGGGACGACTCCAAAGGTTCAACATATCTCATCAACAAAGATTTGTGAAACACATTATGAATTTTCAGAACCTGAGGAAGTTCAAGATGAAAAGCTACAGGACTAATAATGGCAGTGATTTTATTTGGACCAATAAACCTTAGACCCAACTTCCAGGAAGGAACCCTTAACTTAATATTTCTTGTGGACAGCCACACAAAATCACCCACATTTACTGTAGGTTCGGACCATTCATATGTTTCCTGTCAGCCACATGTTTATACTTGTTGCCCATATTCATTACGCTATTTTGCATCTTCCGCCATATAGAAGACAATGATGGCAAAAAACTTTCCTCCTCAGGAATATCGGAAGTATCTGAATCAGAGAATGAGCCAAATTGCAGGTGACACCCATATGCCCCAAAAAACGGCGACTTACCAGTGAACTCCTGTCTACGATTGTTTATGGAAAACTCTGCCAAAGACAAAAATGAGGACCATTTCTTCTGGTTCTCAGAGACAAAACATCTTAAGTAAGTCTGCAGACTCTGATTAGTGCGCTCCATCTGTCCATTCGTCTGAGGATGAGACACAAACTGAGTCCCATGATCCGAGACCACATCAGAGGGAATTCCATGAAGTTTCACAATGTTGTCAACAAACACTTGCGCAAGTGTTTTAACATTAGGCCAGGCAATGCTATAAAGTGCACCATTTTACTAAAACTAACAACTGCCACCAAAATAACTGTCTTTCCAGATGAATTAGGCAGATCAGTAATAAAATCCAAGTGAGTCCATGGTCTGGAGTGGACGGGATGGGCAATGGAAGTAGAGATCCAGAAGGTCAAGCATGTGTCACCTTAGCGCGTGCACAGATACTACAGGCCGACACATATTCCTCAACACACTTATGAGAGATGAGCTTGGTAGTGGATCTACTCCCAGGGTGTCCCGTAAAAACCGTACAGTGATGTTCCTCAAACACCTTATGACTTAATTCTGATGGAACAAACTATTTCACCGAGGGGCAAGATTGCAGCAGAGAGATTTTTAGAGAAAAATTCACATGGGCACCATTTACCAGGTGACGGGCCCTGCGATAAAACTGCTCCTACCCCCACCTCGGATGCATCAACTTCCACAATGAAAGGTTGTGATACATCCGGCTGCACCAATATAGGGGCAGAAGAGAAGCACGCCTTAACCGCAGAAAAGGCTTGCATTGCTGAATCAGACCACACTGAGACATCCGTCCCTTTCATGTCAATTAAGGGTTTAACCACTGTCGAATAGTTCTGAATACATTTTCAGTAATAGTTGGTGAACCCCAAAAACCGCATAAGAGCCTTCAGATTTTCGGGTCGATCCCAGTCCAATATGGCACGGACTTTCTCTGGATTAATTCAAAAACCTGAAGATGACGGCAGGTACCCCAAGAATTGCAGCAATAACACACCACTCTTATTTTGCATACAATTTATTATCTCTTAGGATCTGTAACACCTGTCTAACGTGGCCCAGCCGCCACTACATTCACCCAGTGTGCAGTTAGGGAGCTATAGCATCCCTGGCCGTGCTTACTGGTCCACGTATCTGTGGTTAGGTGGACCTTGCCACAGATGGCGTTGCGCAGTGCACACTTGATTTTATCGGATACTTGGTTGTGCAGGGAAGGAACGGCTCTCTTGGAGAAGTAGTGGCGGCTGGGAACAACATAATGTGGGACAGCAAGCGACATGAGCTGTTTGAAGCTGTCTGTGTCCACCAGCCTAAATGACAGCATTTCATAGGCCAGTAGTTTAGAAATGCTGGCATTCAGGGCCAGGGATCGAGGGTGGCTAGGTGGGAATTTACACTTTCTCTCAAATGTTTGTGAGATGGAGAGCTGAACGCTGCCGTGTGACATGGTTGAGATGCTTGGTGAGGGAGGTGGTGGTGTTGGTGGTACATCCCCTGTTTGCTGGGTGCCAACGTTCCTCCAGACGCGGAGGAAGAGGCCGAGGCGGCAGCAGCAGAAGAGGCCGAGGGGGCAGCAGCAGAAGAGGCCGAGACGACAGCAGCAGAAGAGGTAGCAGGGGGAGCCTGAGGGGGAGCCTGAGTGACTTCCTTGTTTTTAAGGTGTTTACTCCACTGCAGTTCATGCTTTGCATGCAGGTGCCTGGTCATGCAGGTTGTGCTAAGGTTCAGAACGTTAATGCCTCGCTTCAGGCTCTGATGGCACAGTGTGCAAACCACTCGGGTCTTGTCGTCAGCACATTGTTTGAAGAAGTGCCATGCCAGGGAACTCCTTGAAGCTGCCTTTGGGGTGCTCGGTCCCAGATGGCAGCGGTCAGTAGCAGGCGGAGTCTCTTGGCGGCGGGTGTTCTGCTTTTGCCCACTGCTCCCTCTTTTGCTACGCTGTTGGCTCGGTCTCACCACTGCCTCTTCCTCAGAACTGTGAAAGTCAGTGGCACGACCTTCATTCCATGTGGGGTCTAGGACCTCATCGTCCCCTGCATCGTCTTCCACCCAGTCTTGATCCCTGACCTCCTGTTCAGTCTGCACACTGCAGAAAGACTCAGCAGTTGACACCTGTGTTTCGTCATCATCAGAGACGTGCTGAGGTGGTATTCCCATGTCCTCATCATCAGGAAACATAAGTGGTTGTGCGTCAGTGCATTCTATGTCTTCCACCGCTGGGGAAGGGCTAGGTGGATGCCCTTGGGAAACCATGCCAGCAGAGTCTTCAAACAGCATAAGAGACTGCTGCATAACTTGAGACTCAGACAGTTTCCCTGGTATGCATGGGGGTGATGTGACAGACTGATGGGCTTGGTTTTCAGGCTCCATCTGTGCGCTTTCTGCAGAAGACTGGGTGAGAGATAATGTGAACGTGCTGGATCCACTGTCGGCCACCCAATTGACTAATGCCTGTACCTGCTCAGGCCTTACCATCCTTAGAACGGCATTGGGCCCCACCAAATATCGCTGTAAATTATGGCGGCTACTAGGACCTGAGGTAGTTGGTACACTAGGACGTGTGGCTGTGGCAGAACGGCACGTCCTCTCCCAGCACCAGAGGGTCCACTAACACCACCACGACCATGTCCGCGTCCTTTACTAGATGTTTTCCTCATTGTTATCATTCACCACAACAACAAAAATATTATTTGGCCCAATGTATTGAATTCAAATTCAGGCCTTTTTTTACAGACACCTAACACTATCTGGCTATCTATTTAGGTACCGTATTACACTAATACAGGCACAGCAGTAACCACAGATTTAGCTGACTATAAATTTGAGGCCTATTATTTAGGCGCTGGGTGACAGGTATACGTTTACAGACAGAATTAGACTGGGATATGCACAGTAGCGTGTGTGTGAAGTTATTGAGAATGACCCTATTAGCACCTTGATTCTAATATACCCTTTTAGGGATAAATTTAAAGTAGGCCTGATACAGCAGAAACCACTAATTTAGAGAATTGCTAAATTGGGAATTGTATTTCAACCCAGAACAAAAACTGTGCTTTGACAGGCACTAAATAACTTGCCCAGCCACACCAATAACCACAGATTTAGCAGACTATAAATTTGAGGCCTATTATTTAGGCGTTGGGTGACAGGTATACGTTTACGGACAGAATCAGACTGAGATATGCACAGTAGCGTGTGTGTGAAGTTATTGAGAATGACCCTATCAGCACCTTGAATCTAATATACCCTTTTAGGGATAAATTTAAAGTAGGCCTGATACAGCAGAAACCACTAATTTATAAAATTGCTAAATTGGGAATTGTATTTCAACCCAGAACAAAAACTGTGCTTTGACGGACACTAAATAACTTGCCCAGCCACAGCAATAACCACAGATTTAGCAGACTATAAATTTGAGGCCTATTATTTAGGCGCTGGGTGACAGGTATAGGTTTACAGACAGAATTAGACTGGGATATGGCCAAAAAATAACCACACTATTGATGGTTAAATGCACTTGGTGTGACAGCTTGACCAACCACACTATTGAGGGTTAAATGCACTTGGTGACAGGCTCAGCTTGCCCCTGATGTAGTATATGGCCAAAAAATAACCACACTATTGATGGTTAAATGCACTTGGTGTGACAGCTTGACCCTGATGTAAGATTTTAGCCAGAAAAACAACCACACTATTGAGGGTTAAATGCACTTGGTGACAGCTTGCCCCTGATGTAGTATATGGCCAAAAAATAACCACACTATTGATGGTTAAATGCACTTGTTGTGACAGCTTGACCCTGATGTAGGATTTAACCAAAAAACAACCACACTATTGAGGGTTAAATGCACTTGGTGGCAGCTTGTGCTGGCGCACCACAAGACACAAAATGGCCGCCAATCACCCCAGAAAAAAGTGAATGAAAAACGCTCTGGGCAGCCTAAAAACAGTGAGCAGTTGAATAGCAGCAGTTCAATGATCCACAGCTGCAGATCAATCACTGAATGAAGTCTTTTGGATGAGTTAATCACTGCCTAATCTCGCCCTAACGTCGCAGCTGCAACCTCTCCCTACACTCAGAGCAGAGTGACGTGTGGCGCTACGTGACTCCAGCATAAATAGAGGCTGGGTCACATGCTGCACTGGCCAATCACAGCCATGCCAATAGTAGGCATGGCTGTGATGGCCTCTTGGGGCAAGTAGTATGACGCCTGTTGTTTGGCTGCTTTGCAGCCTTTCAAAAAGCACCAAGAAAGCGACGAACACCGAACCCGAACCCGGACTTTTACGAAATTGTTCGGGTCCGTGTTACGGACACTCCAATTCAGGTTTGCTCATCTCTAGTCCTTTTTGTCCGCAGAAAAAACACACTCCCTCCCTATGACCAGGATGCTTAAAAGTGGTCCTGGAGTAGCTCCCCCTAACTGCATGGGATTGTCACCAGACAAAAACCTAGGAGTATCTTCACCCAAAGTGTCAGAAGAAGACAATACGTTATGTGATAGTACGTCCTGAGAGTGGGGGCCCCTAGATCTCTCTCTCAGGCGTCTATCAATGCATACTGCAAGAGACATAGAGGCTTCCAGAGACTCAGGATTCTCATGAAAGGCCAAAGCGTCCTTCAGCCTCTCTGATAATCCTTGACAAAACTGACTATGGAGAGCTGCATCGTTCCACTCAGTATCCGTAGCCCACCTCCTAAACTCAGAGCAATAGATCTGAGCAGAACTCATTCTACATGAGAAGGCCACGTAGCTTGGTCTCTGCACGGAAGATTATCATCCCCAGTTGAGTGTGGACGTAGCTTAAAATACAATTAGCACGCCTCCCTAAACAAAATGAAATGATCATTTCCCCCAGAGAATCTGTCCGGGAGGGCAACTTTAGGCTTGAGACAGGCCTGGTAACCCCCACCACCACTAGGAACAGCAGCCTGTGGTCTCTGGATCTGCGAGACGGTCATCCGGAGGTCAGCTGCCTCCAAAGACAGCCCCTGCAGCTGTCAGGCCAGTGCAGCAATAGGATCCATGGCTGTACTGAAATAAGCAAAAATGACGGTGGCAAGCACCAGAAACAAAACAGACGTCATTTGATCCAAAAGGAAAACATGTCAGATCAAACCACGTGTTTCCAGTCTCACAGATCTCCTTCCACCTGTCGTGGGAATGTCCGTATGTCTCGGTATGTCTGTGACACATACTCTAATCAAATAGTTAAAACAAAACACCTGCAAAGGTTTCCGAAGCCTTTAAATGATCCCTCAGACTGGTTCAGTTGGCTGCATAATCTTAGGGAAGACTGCTGACTTGATAGTTGTCCATAAGTCATTGATACCCTCCACAAGCAGGGTGAGACACAAAAGGTCATTTCTACAGAAGATGGCTATTCACAGAGTGCTGTATCCAAGCATATTAATGGGAATTTGAGTGGAAGGAGAAAGTTTGATAGAAAGGTGCATAAGCAACAAGGATAACCGCAGCCTTGAAAGTATTGTCAAGAAAAGGCCATTCAAGAACCTGGGAGAGATTTACATGGAGTGGATTGATGCTGGAGTCAGTGATTCAAGAGAGACCACACACAAATGTATCCAAGACATGAGCTACAACTGTTGCATTTCTTGTGTCAAGCAATTCATGACCCAGAAACATTATCTGGGCTAAGGAGTAAAAGTAATGGACTGATAGTCAGTGGTCCAAAGACCTGTTTTCAGATTAAAGTAAATTTTGCATTTCATTTGGAAAAATCAAGGTCCCAGACTCGGGGGGTGAGGGTGGGGGGAGTGGAGACGCACACAATCCAAGTTCCTTGAGATCCAGTGTGAAGATTCCACAGTCAGTGATGGTTTGGGGAGCAATGTCATATGTTGATGTAAGTCCACTGTGTTATATCAAGTCCAAAGTCAGCGCAAGCATCTACCAGGAATGTTTACAGCACTTCATGCTTCCCTCTGCCGACATTGAGATGCTGATTATATTTTCCAGCAGGACTTGGCACCTGCCCACAATGCCAAAAGTACCAATACCTGGTTTAATCACTGTGCTTGATTGGCCTGACCTAAATCCAATAGGAAATCTACGGGGTATTGTCAAGAAAAAGATGAGAGAAACCAGACCCAAAAATGCAGACGAGCTGAAGGCAGTTATCAAAGCAACCTGGGCTTCCATAACAACTAAGCAGTGCCACAGGCCGATTGCCTTCAGGCTACATTGTCACATTGATGCAGTAATTCATGCAAAAGGAGCCCCGAATATTGAGTATATTTTGTACGTACTTTAGAGTAGGCCAACATTTCTCTATTAAAAATAATTTATTTAATTGGTCTTATATAGTATTCTAATTTTCTGAGATACTAACTTTTGGGTTTTAATTAGCTGTAAGCCATGATCATCATCAACATTAAAAGCAATAAATGCTTGAAATAGGTCACTGTGTAATGAAGTTTCACTTTTTGAAATGCACTTGGGGCTTAAAAACCCAAGAGAGCAGAATATAAAATCTGTGATACAGTCCTAACCTCAGTATCTGAGAAAAGGGATTTAGGGGTCATTATTTCAGAAGACTTAAAGGTAGGCAGACAATGAAATGATAGCAGAATGCTTGGGTATATAGGGAGAGGCATTACCAGTAGAAAGAGGGAGGTGCTCATGCCGCTCTACAGAGCATTAGTGAAACCTCATTTGGAGTATTGTGCTCAGTACTGGAGACCATATCTCCAGAAGGATATTGATACTTTGGAGAGAGTTCAGAAAAGAGCTACTAAACTAGTACATGGATTGCAGGATAAAACTTACCAGGAAAGATGAAAGGACCTTAACGTGTATTGCTTGGAAGAAAGACGAGACAGAGGGGATATGATAGAAACTTTTACAAACCGGATTCCAAAAAAGTTGGGACACTATACAAATCGTGAATAAAAACTGAATGCAATGATGTGGAGGTGCCAACTTCTAATATTTTATTCAGAATAGAAAATAAATCACGGAACAAAAGTTTAAACTGAGTAAATGTACCATTTTAAGGGAAAAATATGTTGAATCAGAAACAACAAGGTAAAAGTTGGGACACTAAACAAATTGTCAATAAAAACTGAATGCAATGATGTGGAAATGACAAATGTCAATATTTTATTTGTAATAGAACGTAGATGACAGATCAAACGTTTAATCCGAGTAAATGTATAATTTTAAAGGAAAAATACATTGATTCAAATTTTCACGGTGTCAACAAATCCCAAAAAAGTTGGGACAAGTAGCAATAAGAGGCTGGAAAAAGTAAATTTGAGCATAACAAAGAGCTGGAAGACCAATTAACACTAATTAGGTCAATTGGCAACATGATTGGGTATAAAAAGAGCTTCTCAGAGTGGCAGTGTCTCTCATAAGCCAAGATGGGTAGAGGATCACCAATTCCCACAATGTTGCGCAGAAAGATAGTGGAGCAATATCAGAAAGGTGTTACCCAGGGAAAAATGGCAAAGACTTTGCATCTATCACCATCAACTGTGCATAACATAAACCGAAGATTCAGAGAATCTGGAACAATCTCTGTGCGTAAGGGTCAAGGCCGTAAAACCATACTGGATGCCTGTGATCTCCGGGCCCTTAAACGACACTGCACCACAAACAGGAATGCTACTGTAAAGGAAATCACAGAATGGGCTCAGGAATACTTCCAGAAACCATTGTCAGTGAACACAATCCACCGTGCCATCCGCCGTTGCCAGCTGAAACTCTACAGTGAAAAGAAGAAGCCATTTCTAAGCAAGATCAACAAGCTCAGGCGTTTTCACTGGGCCAGGGATCATTTAAAATGGAGTGTGGCAAAATGGAAGACTGTTCTGTGGTCAGACGAGTCACGATTCGAAGTTCTTTTTGGAAATCTGGGACGCCATGTCATCCGGACCAAAGAGGACAAAGACAACCCAAGTTGTTATCAACGCTCAGTTCAGAAGCCTGCATCTCTGATGGTATGGGGTTGCATGAGTGCGTGTGGCATGGGCAGCTTGCATGTCTGGAAAGGCACCATCAATGCAGAAAAATATATTCAGGCTCTAGAACAACATATGCTCCCATCCAGACGTCATCTCTTTCAGGGAAGACCCTGCATTTTTCAACAAGATAATGCCAGACCACATGCATCAATCACAACATCATGGCTGTGTAGGAGAAGGATCCGGGTACTGAAATGGCCAGTCTGCAGTCCAGATCTTTCACCTATAGAGAACATTTGGCGCATCATAAAGAGGAAGGTGCAACAAAGAAGGCCCAAGACGATTGAAAAGTTAGAGGCCTGTATTAGACAAGAATGGGAGAGCATTCCTATTTCTAAACTTGAGAAACTGGTCTCTTCGGTCCCCAGACGTCTGAGTGTTGTAAGAAGAAGGGGAGATGCCACACAGTGGTGAAAATGTCCTTGTCGCAACTTTTTAGGGATTTGTTGACACCATGAAATTCTGATTCAACATATTTTTCCCTTAAAATGGTACATTTTCTCAGTTTAAACTTTTGTTCCGTGATTTATGTTCTATTCTGAATAAAATATTAGAAGTTGGCACTAGAGTTGAGCGAACACCTGGATGTTCGGGTTCGAGAAGTTCGGCCGAACATCCCGGAAATGTTCGGGTTCGGGATCCGAACCCGATCCGAACTTCGTCCCGAACCCGAACCCCATTGAAGTCAATGGGGACCCGAACTTTTCGGCACTAAAACGGCTGTAAAACAGCCCAGGAAAGGGCTAGAGGGCTGCAAAAGGCAGCAACATGTAGGTAAATCCCCTGCAAACAAATGTGGATAGGGAAATTAATTAAAATAAAAATTAAATAAATAAAAATTAACCAAAATCAATTGGAGAGAGGTTCCATAGCAGAGAATCTGGCTTCCCGTCACCCACCACTGGAACAGTCCATTCTCAGATATTTAGGCCCCGGCACCCAGGCAGAGGAGAGAGGTCCCGTAACAGACAATCTGGCTTCATGTCAGCAGAGAATCAGTCTTCATGTCATAGCAGAGAATCAGGCTTCACGTCACCCACCACTGTAAGAGTCCATTTTCATAAATTTAGGCCCAGCACCCAGGCAGAGGAGAGAGGTCCCGTAACAGAGGATCTGGCTTCATGTCAGCAGAGAATCAGTCTGCATGTCATAGCAGAGAATCAGGCTTCACGTCAGCCACCACTGCAACAGTCCATTGTCATAAATTTAGGCCCAGCACCCAGGCAGAGGAGAGAGGTCCCGTAACAGAGGATCTGGCTTCATGTCAGCAGAGAATCAGTCTGCATGTCATAGCAGAGAATCAGGCTTCACGTCAGCCACCACTGCAACAGTCCATTGTCATAAATTTAGGCCCAGCACCCAGGCAGAGGAGAGAGGTCCCGTAACAGACAATCTGGCTTCATGTCAGCAGAGAATTAGTCTGCATGTCATAGCAGAGAATGAGGCTTCACGTCAGCCACCACTGCAACAGTCCATTGGCATATATTTAGGCCTAGCACACAGGCAGAGGAGAGAGGTCCCGTAACAGACAATCTGGCTTCATGTCAGCAGAGAATCAGTCTGCATGTCATAGCAGAGAATGAGGCTTCACGTCACCCACCACTGCAACAGTCCATTGGCATATATTTAGGCCTAGCACACAGGCAGAGCAGAAAGGTCCCGTAACAGACAATCTGGCTTCATGACAGCAGAGAATCAGTCTGCATGTCATAGCAGAGAATGAGGCTTCACGTCACCCACCACTGCAACAGTCCATTGGCATATATTTAGGCCTAGCACACAGGCAGAGCAGAGAGGTCCCGTAACAGACAATCTGGCTTCATGTCAGCAGAGAATCAGTCTGCATGTCATAGCAGAGAATCAGGCTTCACGTCAGCCACCACTGCAACAGTCCATTGTCATAAATTTAGGCCCAGCACCCAGGCAGAGGAGAGAGGTCCCGTAACAGACAATCTGGCTTCATGTCAGCAGAGAATCAGTCTGCATGTCATAGCAGAGAATGAGGCTTCACGTCACCCACCACTGCAACAGTCCATTGGCATATATTTAGGCCTAGCACACAGGCAGAGCAGAGAGGTCCCGTAACAGACGATCTGGCTTCATGTCAGCAGAGAATCAGTCTGCATGTCATAGCAGAGAATGAGGCTTCACGTCACCCACCACTGCAACAGTCCATTGGCATATATTTAGGCCTAGCACACAGACAGAGCAGAGAGGTCCCGTAACAGACAATCTGGCTTCATGTCAGCAGAGAATCAGTCTGCATGTCATAGCAGAGAATCAGGCTTCACGTCAGCCACCACTGCAACAGTCCATTGTCATAAATTTAGGCCCAGCACCCAGGCAGAGGAGAGAGGTCCCGTAACAGACAATCTGGCTTCATGTCAGCAGAGAATTAGTCTGCATGTCATAGCAGAGAATCAGGCTTCATGTCAGCCACCACTGCAACAGTCCATTGGCATATATTTAGGCCTAGCACACAGGCAGAGGAGAGGTTCATTCAACTTTGGGTAGCCTCGCAATATAATGGTAAAATGAAAATAAAAATAGGATTGAATGAGGAAGTGCCCTGGAGTCCAATAATATATGGTTATGGGGAGGTAGTTAATGTCTAATCTGGACAAGGGACGGACAGGTCCTGTGGGATCCATGCCTGGTTCATTTTTATGAACGTCAGCTTGTCCACATTGGCTGTAGACAGGCGGCTGCGTTTGTCTGTAATGACGCCCCCTGCCGTGCTGAATACACGTTCAGACAAAACGCTGGCTGCCGGGCAGGCCAGCACCTCCAAGGCATAAAAGGCTAGCTCTGGCCACGTGGACAATTTAGAGACCCAGAAGTTGAATGGGGCCGAACCATCAGTCAGTACGTGGAGGGGTGTGCACACGTACTGTTCCACCATGTTAGTGAAATGTTGCCTCCTGCTAACACGTTGCGTATCAGGTGGTGGTGCAGTTAGCTGTGGCGTGTTGACAAAAGTTTTCCACATCTCTGCCATGCTAACCCTGCCCTCAGAGGAGCTGGCCGTGACACAGCTGCCTTGGCGACCTCTTGCTCCTCCTCTGCCTTGGCCTTGGGCTTCCACTTGTTCCCCTGTGACATTTGGGAATGCTCTCAGTAGCGCGTCTACCAACGTGCGCTTGTACTCGCGCATCTTCCTATCACGCTCCAGTGCAGGAAGTAAGGTGGGCACATTGTCTTTGTAGCGTGGATCCAGCAGGGTGGCAACCCAGTAGTCCGCACAGGTTAAAATGTGGGCAACTCTGCTGTCGTTGCGCAGGCACTGCAGCATGTAGTCGCTCATGTGTGCCAGGCTGCCCAGGGGTAAGGACAAGCTGTCCTCTGTGGGAGGCGTATCGTCATCGTCCTGCCTTTCCCCCCAGCCACGCACCAGTGATGGACCCGAGCTGCGTTGGGTGCCACCCCGCTGTGACCATGCTTCATCCTCATCCGCCTCCACCTCCTCCTCATCCTCGTCCTCCTCGTCCTCCAGTAGTGGGCCCTGGCTGGCCACATTTGTACCTGGCCTCTGCTGTTGCCAAAAACCTCCCTCTGAGTCACTTCGAAGAGACTGGCCTGAAAGTGCTAAAAATGACCCCTCTTCCTCCTCCTCCTCCTCCTCCTCCTGGGCCACCTCCTCTTCCATCATCGCCCTAAGTGTTTTCTCAAGGAGACATAGAAGTGGTATTGTAACGCTGATAACGGTGTCATCGCCACTGGCCATGTTGGTGGAGTACTCGAAACAGCGCAACAGGGCACACAGGTCTTGCATGGAGGCCCAGTCATTGGTGGTGAAGTGGTGCTGTTCTGTAGTGCGACTGACCCGTGCGTGCTGCAGCTGAAACTCCACTATGGCCTGCTGCTGCTCGCACAGTCTGTCCAGCATGTGCAAGGTGGAGTTCCACCTGGTGGGCACGTCGCATATGAGGCGGTGAGCGGGAAGGCCGAAGTTACGCTGTAGCGCAGACAGGCGAGCAGCAGCAGGATGTGAACGCCGGAAGCGCGAACAGACGGCCCGCACTTTATGCAGCAGCTCTGACATGTCGGGGTAGTTGTGAATGAACTTCTGCACCACCAAATTCAGCACATGCGCCAAGCAAGGGATGTGCGTCAAATTGGCTAGTCCCAGAGCTGCAACGAGATTTCGCCCATTATCACACACCACCAGGCCGGGCTTGAGGCTCACCGGCAGCAACCACTCGTCGGTCTGTTGTTCAATACCCCGCCACAACTCCTGTGCGGTGTGGGGCCTGTCCCCCAAACATATGAGTTTCAGAATGGCCTGCTGACGTTTACCCCGGGCTGTGCTGAAGTTGGTGGTGAAGGTGTGTGGCTGACTGGATGAGCAGGTGGAAGAAGAGGAGGAGGAAGCCGAGAAGGAGGAGGTGGCAACAGGAGGCAAAGAATGTTGCCCTGCGATCCTTGGCGGCGGAAGGACGTGCGCCAAACAGCTCTCCGCCTGGGGCCCAGCTGCCACTACATTTACCCAGTGTGCAGTTAGGGAGATATAGCGTCCCTGGCCGTGCTTACTGGTCCACGTATCTGTGGTTAGGTGGACCTTGCTACAGATGGCGTTGCGCAGTGCACACTTGATTTTATCGGATACTTGGTTGTGCAGGGAAGGCACGGCTCTCTTGGAGAAGTAGTGCCGGCTGGGAACAACATACTGTGGGACAGCAAGCGACATGAGCTGTTTGAAGCTGTCTGTGTCCACCAGCCTAAATGACAGCATTTCATAGGCCAGTAGTTTAGAAATGCTGGCATTCAGGGCCAGGGATCGAGGGTGGCTAGGTGGGAATTTACGCTTTCTATCAAATGTTTGTGAGATGGAGAGCTGAACGCTGGCGTGTGACATGGTTGAGACGCTTGGTGACGGAGGTGGTGGTGGTGGTGTTGGTGGTACATCCCCTGTTTGCTGGGCGGCAGGTGCCAACGTTCCTCCAGAGGCGGAGGAAGAGGCCGAGGCGGCAGCAGCAGAATAGGCCGAGGCGGCAGCAGCAGAAGAGGTAGCAGGGGGAGCCTGAGTGACTTCCTTGGTTTTAAGGTGTTTACTCCACTGCAGTTCATGCTTTGCATGCAGGTGCCTGGTCATGCAGGTTGTGCTCAGGTTCAGAACGTTAATGCCTCGCTTCAGGCTCTGATGGCACAGCGTGCAAACCACTCGGGTCTTGTCGTCAGCACATTGTTTGAAGAAGTGCCATGCCAGGGAACTCCTTGAAGCTGCCTTTGGGGTGCTCGGTCCCAGATGGCGGCGGTCAGTAGCAGGCGGAGTCTCTTGGCGGCGGGTGTTCTGCTTTTGCCCACTGCTCCCTCTTTTGCTACGCTGTTGGCTCGGTCTCACCACTGCCTCTTCCTCCGAACTGTGAAAGTCAGTGGCACGACCTTCATTCCATGTGGGGTCTAGGACCTCATCGTCCCCTGCATCGTCTTCCACCCAGTCTTGATCCCTGACCTCCTGTTCAGTCTGCACACTGCAGAAAGACGCAGCAGTTGGCACCTGTGTTTCGTCATCATCAGAGACATGCTGAGGTGGTATTCCCATGTCCTCATCATCAGGAAACATAAGTGGTTGTGCGTCAGTGCATTCTATGTCTTTCACCGCTGGGGAAGGGCTAGGTGGATGCCCTTGGGAAACCCTGCCAGCGGAGTCTTCAAACAGCATAAGAGACTGCTGCATAACTTGAGGCTGAGACAGTTTCCCTGGTATGCATGGGGGTGATGTGACAGACTGATGGGGTTGGTTTTCAGGCGCCATCTGTGCGCTTTCTGCAGAAGACTGGGTGGGAGATAATGTGAACGTGCTGGATCCACTGTCGGCCACCCAATTGACTAATGCCTGTACCTGCTCAGGCCTTACCATCCTTAGAACGGCATTGGGCCCCACCATATATCGCTGTAAATTCTGGCGGCTACTGGGACCTGAGGTAGTTGGTACACTAGGACGTGTGGATGTGGCAGAACGGCCACGTCCTCTCCCAGCACCAGAGGGTCCACTAACACCACCACGACCATGTCCACGTCCGCGTCCCTTACTAGATGTTTTTCTCATTGTTATGGTTCACCACAACAACAAATATATTATTTGGCCCAATGTATTGTATTCAAATTCAGCGGGATATAAATTTGAGGCCTAGTATTTAGGCGCTGGGTGACCGGTATGGATTTAGTGACAGAATTAGACTTGGAAATGCACAGAAGCGTGTGTGTGTGAAGTTATTCTGAATGACCCAATGTGCACCTTGAATATTATATACCCTTTTAGGGATAGATTTCAAATAGCTCTGATATAGCAGAAACCACTAAATTATGAAATTGCTAAATTGGGAATTGTATTTCAACCCAGAACAAAAAATGTGCTTTGACGGACACTAAATAACTTTCCCAGCCACAACAGGACAGCGGTAACGAGAGATTTAGCAGGATATAAATTTGAGGCCTAGTATTTAGGCGCTGGGTGACAGGTATGGGTTTAGTGACAGAATTAGACTTGGAAATACACAGTAGCGGGTGTGTGTGAAGTTATTCTGAATGACCCAATGTGCACCTTGAATATTATATACCCTTTTAGGGATAGATTTCAAATAGCTCTGATATAGCAGAAACCACTAAATTATGAAATTGTTAAATTGGGAATTGTATTTAAACCCAGAACAAAAAATGTGCTTTGACGGACACTAAATAACTTTCCCAGCCACAACAGGACAGCGTTAACGAGAGATTTAGCAGGATATAAATTTGAGGCCTAGTATTTAGGCGCTGGGTGACAGGTATGGGTTTAGTGACAGAATTAGACTTAGAAATACACAGTAGCGGGTGTGTGTGAAGTTATTCTGAATGACCCAATGTGCACCTTGAATATTATATACCCTTTTAGGGATAGATTTCAAATAGCTCTGATATAGCAGAAACCACTAAATTATGAAATTGCTAAATTGGGAATTGTATTTCAACCCAGAACAAAAAATGTGCTTTGACGGACACTAAATAACTTTCCCAGCCACAACAGGACAGCGGTAACGAGAGATTTAGCAGGATATAAATTTGAGGCCTAGTATTTAGGCGCTGGGTGACAGGTATGGGTTTAGTGACAGAATTAGACTTGGAAATACACAGTAGCGGGTGTGTGTGAAGTTATTCTGAATGACCCAATGTGCACCTTGAATATTATATACCCTTTTAGGGATAGATTTCAAATAGCTCTGATATAGCAGAAACCACTAAATTATGAAATTGTTAAATTGGGAATTGTATTTCAACCCAGAACAAAAAATGTGCTTTGACGGACACTAAATAACTTTCCCAGCCACAACAGGACAGCGGTAACGAGAGATTTAGCAGGATATAAATTTGAGGCCTAGTATTTAGGCGCTGGGTGACAGGTATGGGTTTAGTGACAGAATTAGACTTAGAAATACACAGTAGCGGGTGTGTGTGAAGTTATTCTGAATGACCCAATGTGCACCTTGAATATTATATACCCTTTTAGGGATAGATTTCAAATAGCTCTGATATAGCAGAAACCACTAAATTATGAAATTGCTAAATTGGGAATTGTATTTCAACCCAGAACAAAAAATGTGCTTTGACGGACACTAAATAACTTTCCCAGCCACAACAGGACAGCGGTAACGAGAGATTTAGCAGGATATAAATTTGAGGCCTAGTATTTAGGCGCTGGGTGACAGGTATGGGTTTAGTGACAGAATTAGACTTGGAAATACACAGTAGCGGGTGTGTGTGAAGTTATTCTGAATGACCCAATGTGCACCTTGAATATTATATACCCTTTTAGGGATAGATTTCAAATAGCTCTGATATAGCAGAAACCACTAAATTATGAAATTGTTAAATTGGGAATTGTATTTCAACCCAGAACAAAAAATGTGCTTTGACGGACACTAAATAACTTTCCCAGCCACAACAGGACAGCGTTAACGAGAGATTTAGCAGGATATAAATTTGAGGCCTAGTATTTAGGCGCTGGGTGACAGGTATGGGTTTAGTGACAGAATTAGACTTAGAAATACACAGTAGCGGGTGTGTGTGAAGTTATTCTGAATGACCCAATGTGCACCTTGAATATTATATACCCTTTTAGGGATAGATTTCAAATAGCTCTGATATAGCAGAAACCACTAAATTATGAAATTGCTAAATTGGGAATTGTATTTCAACCCAGAACAAAAAATGTGCTTTGATGGACACTAAATAACTTTCCCAGCCACAACAGGACAGCGGTAACGAGAGATTTAGCAGGATATAAATTTGAGGCCTAGTATTTAGGCGCTGGGTGACAGGTATGGGTTTAGTGACAGAATTAGACTTGGAAATACACAGTAGCGGGTGTGTGTGAAGTTATTCTGAATGACCCAATGTGCACCTTGAATATTATATACCCTTTTAGGGATAGATTTCAAATAGCTCTGATATAGCAGAAACCACTAAATTATGAAATTGTTAAATTGGGAATTGTATTTAAACCCAGAACAAAAAATGTGCTTTGACGGACACTAAATAACTTTCCCAGCCACAACAGGACAGCGTTAACGAGAGATTTAGCAGGATATAAATTTGAGGCCTAGTATTTAGGCGCTGGGTGACAGGTATGGGTTTAGTGACAGAATTAGACTTAGAAATACACAGTAGCGGGTGTGTGTGAAGTTATTCTGAATGACCCAATGTGCACCTTGAATATTATATACCCTTTTAGGGATAGATTTCAAATAGCTCTGATATAGCAGAAACCACTAAATTATGAAATTGCTAAATTGGGAATTGTATTTCAACCCAGAACAAAAAATGTGCTTTGACGGACACTAAATAACTTTCCCAGCCACAACAGGACAGCGGTAACGAGAGATTTAGCAGGATATAAATTTGAGGCCTAGTATTTAGGCGCTGGGTGACAGGTATGGGTTTAGTGACAGAATTAGACTTGAAAATACACAGTAGCGGGTGTGTGTGAAGTTATTCTGAATGACCCAATGTGCACCTTGAATATTATATACCCTTTTAGGGATAGATTTCAAATAGCTCTGATATAGCAGGAACCACTAAATTATGAAATTGCTAAATTGGGAATTGTATTTCAACCCAGAACAAAAAATGTGCTTTGACGGACACTAAATAACTTTCCCAGCCACAACAGGACAGCGGTAACGAGAGATTTAGCAGGATATAAATTTGAGGCCTAGTATTTAGGCGCTGGGTGACAGGTATGGGTTTAGTGACAGAATTAGACTTGGAAATACACAGTAGCGGGTGTGTGTGAAGTTATTCTGAATGACCCAATGTGCACCTTGAATATTATATACCCTTTTAGGGATAGATTTCAAATAGCTCTGATATAGCAGGAACCACTAAATTATGAAATTGCTAAATTGGGAATTGTATTTCAACCCAGAACAAAAAATGTGCTTTGACGGACACTAAATAACTTTCCCAGCCACAACAGGACAGCGGTAACGAGAGATTTAGCAGGATATAAATTTGAGGCCTAGTATTTAGGCGCTGGGTGACAGGTATGGGTTTAGTGACAGAATTAGACTTGGAAATACACAGTAGCGGGTGTGTGTGAAGTTATTCTGAATGACCCAATGTGCACCTTGAATATTATATACCCTTTTAGGGATAGATTTCAAATAGCTCTGATATAGCAGGAACCACTAAATTATGAAATTGCTAAATTGGGAATTGTATTTCAACCCAGAACAAAAAATGTGCTTTGACGGACACTAAATAACTTTCCCAGCCACAACAGGACAGCGGTAACGAGAGATTTAGCAGGATATAAATTTGAGGCCTAGTATTTAGGCGCTGGGTGACAGGTATGGGTTTAGTGACAGAATTAGACTTGGAAATACACAGTAGCGGGTGTGTGTGAAGTTATTCTGAATGACCCAATGTGCACCTTGAATATTATATACCCTTTTAGGGATAGATTTCAAATAGCTCTGATATAGCAGGAACCACTAAATTATGAAATTGCTAAATTGGGAATTGTACTTCAACCCAGAACAAAAAATGTGCTTTGACGGACACTAAATAACTTTCCCAGCCACAACAGGACAGCGGTAACGAGAGATTTAGCGGGATATAAATTTGAGGCCTAGTATTTAGGCGCTGGGTGACCGGTATGGATTTAGTGACAGAATTAGACTGGGATATGGCCAAAAAATAACCACACTATTGCTGGTTAAATGCACTTGGTGACGGGCGCAGCTTGCCCCTGATTTAGTATATGGCCAAAAAATGAACAGACTATTGCTGGTTAAATGCACTTGGTGTCACAGCTTGACGCACCACACTACTGAGGGTTAAATGCACTTGGTGACGGGCGCAGCTTGCCCCTGATGTAGTATATGGCCAAAAAATGAACAGACTATTGCTGGTTAAATGCACTTGGTGTGACAGCTTCACCCTGATGTAGGCTTTAGCCAAAAAACAACCACACCATTGAGGGTTAAATGCACTTGGTGACAGGCGCAGCTTGCCCCTGATTTAGTATATGGCCAAAAAAATGAACAGACTATTGCTGGTTAAATGCACTTGGTGTGACAGCTTCACCCTGATGTAGGCTTTAGCCAAAAAACAACCACACCATTGAGGGTTAAATGCACTTGGTCGCAGCTTGGATGCACTTGGTCGCAGCACCGCACAAGACACAAAATGGCCGCCGATCACCCCAGAAAAAAGTGACTGACAAACGGTCTGGGCAGCCTAAAAACAGTGAGTGAGCATTTGAATTTCAGCAGCTCAATGATGCACAGCTGCAGATCGATGGATTAATCAAGTGAAGTCCTTTGGAGGAGTTAATCTGCCTAATCTCGCCCTACTGTCGCATCCGCAACCTCTCCCTACGCTAATCAGAGCAGAGTGACGGGCGGCGCTATGTGACTCCAGCTTAAATAGAGGCTGGGTCACATGGTGCTCTGGCCAATCACAGCCATGCCAATAGTAGGCATGGCTGTGACGGCCTCTTGGGGCAAGTAGTATGACGCTTGTTGATTGGCTGCTTTGCAGCCTTTCAAAAAGCGCCAAGAAAGCGTCACAAAAGCGCCAAGAAAGCGACGAACACCGAACCCGAACCCGGACTTTTACGAAAATGTCCGGGTTCGGGTCCGTGTCACGGACACCCCAAAATTCGGTACGAACCCGAACTATACAGTTCGAGTTCGCTCATCCCTAGTTGGCACCTCCACATCATTGCATTCAGTTTTTATTCACGATTTGTATAGTGTCCCAACTTTTTTGGAATCCGGATTGTAATTACTGAAATAAATTGTATAATTTATTCTGATGCAGCTATATATATATATATATATATATATATATATAGGCTGCCTGTCAAAAAGTGTCAGAGAACTGTTAGTTGTCTTACTCCCTTTAAGATTTTTACCACACAAATTTTGGCGCATTGTGATGCATTTTAGGCCATGCCGCCTTTTTTTAATCTAAGCCACACCCCCTCATCTAGCTTGGCCAAAAAAAAAAATGTCTAAAACACAAAAACAATAGTAAGTCTAGATTTCTGGTATATTTTCCATATGCAGTTGGCAAGTTCTAGAATTTTTCTTTACAGACAAAGAACAATAATGAATAATAATTGCAGGTTGTAATGAAATATGTCTTTCAAAGATTAGATTTCCATAAATCTATTAATGCTCTGAATTTGAACATTCATTAGAATATACTTAATTAATAAAAGGATTAGAAGTCGCTTCAGAGTAATAAAAGGAATAGAACTGGCAGACTTTTACAGGAGACCAGTCATTATTATTCAATATTCCTTTTCTGCAACCATGACATTCGTTCTTTCTTTCAATAGATTAAAGCTATTAAATCAGTCATTCTGTTATCACATAACTATTATCATTTTAATATACATAGACTTTTTATGTAAAACACCATGTCTTGACACATTCTTCTTATATTAATAATTGTACAGTATATGAGACTCAATCAAATAAAAAGTTTCAAAAGGAGATGTTTTGCTGCCTTTGTGAACACCTAATTTTATGCACATTACATGAAAGTGAAGTGTCATTCAATCAAATAAAGAAAACTCATTATTTCATTTTCCTTTGTGTTCTAAAATAGTGTCCACACTCAACCCCAGGGGTTTGGCAGTTTCATATTTTTTTTTTGTAGAACTAGGGCACATGTCTTGGTTGTATGGCAATGATAGATATGGTAGCATAGTGCTCTCCTTCTGTCTCTTATGATTTCAATGTCAGATCATGTCCAGAAATGGAGTCTGCGCTAAAAATCCTTGACAAATGTATTTATTCTCAACCTATTTGAGAATTACTGGCTGTTTGCTGTGAATGGTAATAATAGCATTGGGTTTCCTCTAGCGATTGCCACTCTGCTGGACACTCCCAGGGCACAATGTTAGACTGTCTCGTTACGACTCCAACTAAGATTTGATAATCTCATTTGACAATGTGATGGCAAATCAAATTCCACAATGTCATATTTATTGCACCTTATTTCTAAGATGAACGGAGTGCATAAAAATATAAATTGTCTGTATCTAAACTGAAATATATACATATATCTATTGTCTGCTAAGCTGAATGTTTCTTATTTGGTGGTTTACCAAGCACATGCTCTTGACTGTAAGAACAAACTTTGATGTAAAATGTGTAATCTTCTCAACATGTCAACATCCTCCCCCTGTTTGGTTGAGAATTGAAGAAATTTGAAAAGCATGTCCTGCCTTAGTCCTTTGAGAGCTACCTCATGGAGTAAAGAATCTTTATGTCATTTTAGAGGTACAATGCTTATCCCAAAGTGTAATTAATAGTGACATTTTAACAGTAAGTCTAAGAAAGACAGACTGGATTTAAATAAATTAGGTCTTTTATATATTCTTGTCATATATTTAGCCTTCTATGTTTAGTACAAGCGTCACAAAAGCGGATTTTCCCCCCGCTAATTATAACACTGATTTACTTTGTTATTCCCGCAACGGCCCAAGCAATAACTCTCTGATAAATTTTATTAAGATTCTATTGTAACAATAACTTGTAGTCCGCATTAAACTTCATTTTTTAGTTGATGTCTGAAACCTTTAGTTATGCCTTTTGTTATAAATTTAAAATATGCAATGCAGTTTTAAGCAGTGTTTCATAATAAGTCCTCACAGTTTCCCAAATCTCTGGCTTTGTTTGAGACTTTGCCATTGGAGCATCTGTTTTCTAGTATGTCAATCAGCTACGCTTTATGGAGCCGAAATTAATATGGACTCGATTCGGTTCATTTACCCAGTCATAATTATTTTTTTGTTATAATTTTACTATTAATGAAAGCACAGGGTCAAAAGTTGATAACTGAATTTTTGTTTTGTATTTTCAGAAGCATTCCAATATTCATAGCTAGATCGCTATCATCTGTTTACCCAGTATTTATGCCTTTACGTCAAGCCATAAGGCTCCAATTTATTATAATTCACCATAGTATATTAGATAACTACTTTCTTATTTCTTTTTATTGTGTGTGATCTATTTTCATCTTGAAAGTTTTTACACAGTTGCTGTCTTGGGAGGTTAACATGGCAGCTCTCATTTATATGTATTAGACCAATAGCTATAATCACTGTAAAGGCTCCTTTTCATGGTGGAACGGCATTAGGCAAATATCCAGTGCTGTCAGTAGGTATGATAATTAAGATTCATTTGGATAGGTCTGAAAAAACTGGACCATGGACATAAAGAATATAACGTGTATATAATTGAATTCATGGAATATGTGTTACCATAGGAACAGCTCATACAGATGTACAGTGGATGTCCTATTATTAGATTATGTTGTGACCCTATCGATCTGTTTAGTTCAAGGAAATAGATATTTCCAGCATATAAACAGTATGGTTTTCTTTTCTGCAGTACATCTGCCTAGGAAATAAAACAGATAACATTAGTCCTGCACAATATATTGTGCAGGACTAATAGAAATGAATCTTTTAAATATATACTCTATATGTATGCATATATGACCACCTGGTAGAAAGTGCAATACTGGGTTGCATAAGATTATTTATTTTGTAAAGTTGTTACTGAAAATGTAGCCCTGAAAAGAACAATGTAGTGCTACTGGCTACTATCACTATTAATATAGAGATATGATGAATGAAACACTTCTCTGTCAGGGTTTTGATGCAGGACAAGCACAAGTGTGCAATTTATTGCATTAGCTCTTTTCAGGTCTAGCATAACATAACTGTCAGAAAACAAATTATATATCCTGTCCAGAGTCCAGCCTAAAATGTGTTATACAAAATTTGAAACATACATTATTAAACCACCTTAAAGTCCTTAAAAGGAATCTTTAAGATGGTTGGAGAAAAAATGGATAGGGGAAAGTTACCATTCCGTATATACTACTTACTCAAGAGGGGTCTCAATTTTGATTCACAACAAAATTAAATCGGAGTGTCTGGTATATGAGGCTGATGACTATGGTAGGTACCTCTTTCTATATTGTAATATAGAAGGAATTAAAATGGTAATTGCAAACATATATATCCCTCCACCATACAAGTCAGATGTTTTGTATCCATTGTATAGATTTATGCTGAATAGACAGGAATCTATAATGATAGCGATAGGAGATTATAATGCGGTAATGGATCCACTCAGGGATAGAACGTCTAGCGGAGGGGGAAGAACTCAAAAAGCAGATTTTTATAAACTAGCCCATGAATTTAATTGGGTTGATGTTTGGCGCTTCCAGAACCGGCATGAAACCATGTATTCCTGCTATTCAAAAACACATCAAACTTGGTCCAGAATAGATATGGTCCTGGGAAATAAAAATTGAATGTCCTATAATAGGATTAAAATAAAGTACTTGCCCATGGTCCTATCAGATCACAATGTGGTGGTAATGGAACTAGAATTGAATAAAAATAAGGATTTACCACTGTTTAAGTTCAACCCCCATTGGCTATCAATGATTTCAGATAAAGAGAGTATAATTGAAGAATTAAAAATCTTTTTTAGGGAGAATAATCATTCCGCGAGCAGGTTAATCGTTTGGGACACTGCTAAAGCATACTTGAGAGGACTGCTTTTCAAAAAAGTGAACTACTGGAAAAAAAAACACTAGGGAAAGGGGGACCGTATTGGAAAAAAAAGTTCAAGAAGCAGGAATAATATGTGTAAAATACCCTACTGAACATAATAAGAAAATATGGGAGGAAGAACAGGAAAAGTTAAAGGTATATCAAATGGAGAGAAGCAGGAAAGAACTACTTTTCCAAGGGATTCAGTTAGCCTCAGAGGGAGAAAAAGTTGGTAAACTTCTGGCAAGCATAGTGAGAAATCAAAGAGGGAAATCTTGGATAGGGGCGATTAAAGATAAAAGGGGCATAATAATTAATACACCAGAAGGAATTAAAGAAGTGTTCCTGGAATATTTCCAGGAGTTATATAAGTCCAAGGCACAATAATCAATACAAGATTTAGAGCTATACCTAGACCAGATTCCCCTCAGAGAAATATCGCATGCCCAAAAAGAATCTTTAGAAAAAGAAATATCGATGGCGGAAATAAATGAGGTTTTGGGACGGGTAAAACCTAAAAAAGCACCAGGATGTGATGGGCTTCCTTTTGAAGTATATAAAACTTTCTCCCAGGTGCTAGTACCTGAATTAAAAACAACATTGGACGAGGCCAAAAAAATTGGGGATCTACCTGATTCTATGAAAGAGGCAATTATTACATTAATCCCAAAAAAGAACAATTAGACCCTGGATCATATAGGCCAATATCTCTCTTAAATACGGATGTTAAAATTTTGGCAAAAATCTTGGCCGATAGGTTATCAAAAGTGATTAAATGTGGTTTCATACCTGGAAGAATGATACATTCAAATATAAGAAGGTTGTTTTTAAATATTGAAGCCAATAGATTAGAAGCGGGGGAAAAAGCGGTACTTTCACTAGATGCCCAAAAGGCATTTGACTGTATTGAATGGGAATATTTATGGATAGTACTAAAAAGACTCGGTATAGGGGACGGATTTATAAGGTGGATAAAGTTAATATATCACAATCCTAGGCCTAGAGTGATGGTGGACGGGAGCTTGTCCCTGCCCCTTGCCCTATACCGGGGCACTAGGCAGGGATGCCCTCTCTCTTCACTATTATTCGCTATTGTGATTGAACCTTTGGCATGCATAATAAGAAGTGATAGGGAGATTAAAGGTTTTCACTATGAGGGTGGGGAGGAAAAATTGCTAATGTATGCAGATGACATCTTGTTATTTATGCACAATACTGAGGATCAGTTTAATAGAGTTATAGATATAATAGACAGGTTTTTTTTTTTTTCAGGACTAAATATTAATTGGGGAAAATCACATATGATGATGTTGGGAGATGCAAACCACAGGGGGGTCTAAAGGTGCAGGTGCTTGGTAAACAGGAAAACTTTAAATATTTAGAGATACAAATCTCTGGAAATGTTGAAGAATATGAAAAATTAAATGTACTTCCCCTTTTAAAAGAACTTAGGGCCAAAATACATATCTGGCGAAGACTACCGATGTCAATACAGGGCCGCGTAAATTTAATAAAAATGGTTTTCCTCCCTAAAATACTCTATGTCCTTCAAAATGCCCCAGTTAGGTTGCCGCAGGGTACTTTTAGACTATTTGATAGCTTAATGGGAGACTTTCTTTGGAAAGGTATGACCCCCAGAATAAATAGAGAGATACTCCAGCTCCCAGTGAGCGAAGGTGGATTAGCTGTTCCGAATTGGTATATTTTATTACTTAATTACACAATATGGTCATATAAAAGTTAGTTTAAATGGTTTAGTGGGTAGGCAGGTATTAAATAGATTGGGGTGGAAAGAAGAATGGAATCACTTAGAGGTGTTGGAATCAGGTATACTTGGTAGAAATAATACTGGAAATAAGAATTTTAAATCTATTATAATACACATGGGTGGAAATTAAAAAAATATTAGAGATTAAAGGGTTTTTGCACTATACACCTATTTGGAAAAATATGCATCTTAAGGAACTGCAAGGGATTAAGGTGTATATAGATTGGGGAAAAAACGGGGTGAAATACTTAAACCAGATATTTGAGCAGGGTAAACTGAAAGACTTCAATGCAATGGTTAGAGAGTTTGGTATACCGCAAAAAGATATATATAAATATTTCTAGCTTAGGAATGCATTGCATACAGTTATGCAAGAGGATAAATATAAGAGGGAAAGATCTGATACACTGTACAACTTCACTAACGCGGGTGAAAGAGGAGGAGCAATGGCTAAAAGATATAGGATATTGATGAAGGGAAAAAAGAAACGGGTTACAATACCCGCCAGAAAAAAAATGGGAAAATGAACTTCAATCTTTTACGGAAGAAAAATGGAACGATGCTTTAAAAAGTTACGCGGTAGTTTCTAATAGGGGCTCACATAAGATTTCACAATTCTTTGTAGTTCATAGGCTGCACCGATCCCCACAGATATTGAAAAGAGTGGGTGTTAGAATTTCGGATAACTGTACAAAATGCGGGGGAGAGAATGCTGATTTAATACATTGTTTTTGTAGATGCCCAAGACTGTTCAGGTATTGGACAGAAATAACGGACATTGTATACCTAACTTTGAAGGTTCAAATATCAGAAGATCCCATGATTTGTATTTTGGGGGCAACCGAACATCTGAGGCTAAATAGAGACACACGAATGGTCTTGAGTAAGGTGTTATTTCAAGCTAGACTCCTTATACTTAAGAAATGGGTAGGGGCGGACCCTCCAACAGTGGGACAGTGGAGAAAAGCAGTGGACAACCTGATTAAAGAAGAACGAACGATGGAGGGCCACGGTAGAAAAGTAAAAAGTGTTGATGAAATATGGAAGAACTGGTTGCTTTAGGGCTGGATAGATAGATTGATTTTTATTTTATTTTTTGCGTGTCTCCCCCCCCCCATAAGGGTGGTAGGTGGGTGGGGGCTAAAAATAAATAAAAAATTAATAAATAAATAAAAAAAGTCCTTAAAAACCTCAAAATAAAACAAACCGGATTCCAAAAAAGTTGTGACACTAAACAAATTGTGAATAAAAACTGAATGCAATGATGTGAAGATGGCAAATGTCAATATTGTATTTGTAATAGAACGTAGATGACAGATCAAACATTTAATCCGAGTAAATGTATCATTTTAAAGGAAAAATATGTTGATTAAAATTTTCACGGTGTCAACAAATCCCCAAAAAGTTGGGACAAGTAGCAATAAGAAGCTGGAAAAAGTAAATGTGAGCATAATGAAGAGCTGGAAGACCAATTAACACTAATTAGGTCAATTGGCAACATGATTGGGTATAAAAATAGCTTCTCAGAGTGGCAGTGTCTCTCAGAAGCCAAGATGGGTAGAGGACCACCAATTCCCACAATGTTGCGCAGAAAGATAGTGTAGCAATATCAGAAAGGTGTTACCCAGCGAAAAATTGCAAAGACTTTGCATCTATCTTCATCAACTGTGCATAACATCATCCGAAGATTCCGAGAATCTGGAACAATCTCTGTGCGTAAGGGTCAAGGCCGTAAAACCATACTGGATGCCTGTGATCTCCGGGCTCTTAAACGACACTGCACCACAAACAGGAATGCTACTGTAAAGGAAATCACAGAATGGGCTCAGGAATACTTCCAGAAACCATTGTCAGTGAACACAATCCACCGTGCCATCCACCGTTGCCAGCTGAAACTCTACAGTGCAAAGAAGAAGCCATTTCTAAGCAAGATCCACAGGTGTTTTCACTGGGCCAGGGATCATTTAAAATGGAGTGTGGCAAAATGGAAGACTGTTCTGTGGTCAGACGAGTCACGATTCGAAGTTCTTTTTGGAAATCTGGGACACCATGTCATCCGGACCAAAGAGGACAAGGACAACCCAAGTTGTTATCAACGCTCAGTTCAGAAGCCTGCATCTCTGATGGTATGGGGTTGCATGAGTGCGTGTGGCATGGGCAGCTTGCATGTCTGGAAAGGCACCATCAATGCAGAAAAATATATTCAGGTTCTAGAACAACATATGCTCCCATCCAGACGTCATCTCTTTCAGGGAAGACCCTGCATTTTTCAACAAGATAATGCCAGACCACATTCTGCATCAATCACAACATCATGGTTGCGTAGGAGAAGGATCCGGGTACTGAAATGGCCAGTCTGCAGTCCAGATCTTTCACCTATAGAGAACATTTGGCGCATCATAAAGAGGAAGGTGCAACAAAGAAGGCCCAAGACGATTGAACAGTTAGAGGCCTGTATTAGACAAGAATGGGAGAGCATTCCTATTTCTAAACTTGAGAAACTGGTCTCCTCGGTCCCCTGACGTCTGTTGAGTGTTGTAAGAAGAAGGGGAGATGCCACATAGTGGTGAAAATGGCCTTGTCCCAACTTTTTGGGGATTTCTTGACACCATGAAATTCTGATTCAACATATTTTTCCCTTAAAATGGTACATTTTCTCAGTTTAAACTTTTGTTCCGTGACTTATGTTCTATTCTGAATAAAATATTAGAAGTTGGCACCTCCACATCATTGCATTAAGTTTTTATTCACGATTTGCATAGTGTCCCAACTTTTTTGGAATCCGGTTTGTATATTTCAATGAAAGCCATGTGTTTTAACTTGAATTAGTCAATTTGAGAATAAACAGGCTAAGGCTACTTTCACACTAGCGTTCGGGCGGATCCGTTCTGAACGGATCCGCTCATAATAATGCAGACGGAGGCTCCGTTCAGAACGGATCCGTCTGCATTATTTTTAGCATAGAACAGCTTAGTGTGAAAATAGCCTAGTACGGATCCGTCCAGACTTTCAATGTAAAGTCAATGGGGGACGGATCCGCTTGAAGATTGAGCCACATTGTGGCATCTTCAAACGGATCCGTCCCCATTGACTTACATTGAAAGTCTGGACGGATCCGCACGGATCCGCACGGATCCGCACGCCTCCGCACGGCCAGGCGGACACCCGAACGCTGCAAGCAGCGTTCAGCTGTCCGCCTGTCCGTGCGGAGGCGAGCGGAGCGGAGGCTGAACGCCGCCAGACTGATGCAGTCTGAGCGGATCCGCCTCCATTCAGACTGCATCAGGGCTGGACGGCTGCGTTCGGGTCCGCTCGTGAGCTCCTTCAAACGGAGCTCACGAGCGGACCAGCGAACGCTAGTGTGAAAGCAGCCTTAACAGTGATAAATATATTTACTAAGTGTGATTAAGTATAAGGTAAAAAAGACCAATTATATACAGAATAAATAATAACCAATCACAGGGTTTGCACAATACAATATGGGGGGGGGGGGGGGGGGACTTCTGCTGCCATGTCGTAGCACATGGTCAACACCCCATGGTGATACAAGACAGAGATAGACCTAAAACATTCTACCTGGATGATGTTCATTGGAGTTCCAATTATCTGTCATTGTGTAGAAAAGTTTATACTTCTCCACCCCTCCTCCTAAGGATGTCCAGTGTGAAGCACAGTGATACTCACTGAGTAATGCAGCCTTTTCAGCACAGTGGGGTGGAAGTAGGTTTGCATATTTTATCTCACTATTCCTAACTCATGTCATTACAAGAAATATCATTACATAGAATATAGATGGTGATATAATAATTAAAGGGGACATAACCAATCAACACTTAATTATGTAAAATACTCTTACAACACATTCCACCCCTGGTTCTTCCACTTTAATTTATTTCCACCTATCTCAAAATATAACATCATGACCTATTCTAAATAATATAATATAAATTCTAGTAATTTAACAGAAGTGTCTTTAACAGAGGTCTTCACCACTTCTGATCTTCTTGGATCCTAAACTAACATAGTCTCTGAGGCTTCATCTTGACTTTGAAATCTAGCTAAGACAGTGGCATAATCGTTATCTTCTCTCAGCACTCACAGATGTCAAAGTCAATGCATAGCCCTGTTTTGCCGCAACACATAAGTGGTTTCCAAGTGTTTACAAGTTTGTCTATCACAGTCTCTTAGCACAGTCTCTTAACCCTCTTTTCTCCATCTTGATATGTTAGGGGATTATAGGTGTAATCACAATCCTGAGTGCAGGTCCCAGAGCCTCTTCTCAGTGATTGTAGGGCAGTCCATACTGGACTGGACTGGGATGGGACCATTTCCCCTCACTGTTCTGCAGTTCATTGTATCAGGTCATTGGCACTGCTGGTTGGTTTGTGTACTGCAGGAAGTCTTGGGCAAACTATTGCCTTTGCGGTCCACCCCAGAACAACAGTAGTGTGAGCAGGAAGGTCATTTTCAACATGGCAGACCAGTGGTTAAAGTTGTTTCTTGTTGGGTGGCAGGCAGGCCACCATAAGCTATGTCTTACAACACTTGATCATTAACTTGGGCAGCTCCTGGGCATGGCTGAGGTTGTCAGTCCTGGTACTTTAGACAGGCAAACTTGAACAATTCCATATAGTCTAACAGATGTAATTTAGTTTCATGTTCAATTCAATTCAGTTAGCACTTTCCACATATTTAAACTCAGTCCATGTTTACTCAGCCTATGGCAGGATGAGCCACTGATGAATTGGTTTTCTCCCCACTCCTGCATCAAATGGATTAATCAAAACAAACAAAAGTCCTTATAACTAGAGTTGAGCGGACACCTGGATGTTCGGGTTGGACAGGTTTGGCCGAACTTGAGAAAAAAGTTTGAGTTCGGGACCCGAACTTGATCCAAACCCCATTGAACTTTTGAGCACTAAAATGGCTGTAAAAATGTCATGGAAAGGAATAGAGGTCTGCAAATGGCATCAACATGTGGTTAAGAGCATGGCAAGTGCTCTGCAAACAAATGTGGATAGGGAAATGACTTTAAATAACATAAAATACGTAAAAATAAAAAATAATAATCTTGATCTAGGAGGACGAGGTCCATATGGAGTAGGTGGTTGAGGAGGCGGTGGATGTGGTGGTGTAGGTGGAAGCGGCGGTGGAGGAGGAGGTAGCCTACACTTCTTTTTGGCTTTAAATTTTATTTTTCAAATTAGGGTACACCCCAAAACATTGGGAAATATAACCTGTGATAACCCCCTCCAGTCATGCTAAACACACGTTCAGACAATACACTGGCTGCAAGGCAGACCAGCACCTCCAAGGGGTAAAGGGAAAGCTCAAGCCATGTGCCCAATTTGGAGACCCAGTGTCATGGAACCATGAACCAGACGTACAACAAGAGAAGAGTGGAAATAAGAAGACTTTATTGAAAATAAAGCTGTAGGGCAAAAGTCCAAACGGATGGCTAAACCGAAGCAGGGTCTTGCGAAACCAGAGATCAGGAACCAGCAGGGTAGTCAGACGAAGCCAGGATCAGGAACCAGAAGCAGCAGCAGTCTTAGAAGCATGTGAGCACAGGAGGACCAAGCAAGGAACTGAAGCCACAGACCTCCTATATATATGAGCTAGGCATCCAGCTCCTCCCAGTGGGAAGGAGGAGCCGCAGGGTGGGAGGCTACAAGAAACCCAGAAACCAAGATGGCCGCCAGCACATGTCAAACGAAGGAGAACAGCAAGGAGGTAAGACCATGACAGTACCTCCCCCTCAAGGGCCCCTCCTCCGCGGAGTAAGGAACGGTTTCTGAGGGAAGCGTGCGTGGAAGGCTCGGAGCAAGGCAGGAGCATGGACATCTGCGGAGGGAACCCAGGAACGCTCCTCTGGACCATAACCACGCCAATGGACCAAAAACTGCACCCGGCTGCGGACCAGGCGTGAGTCCAGGATATTGCTCACCTCATACTCCTCATGATTGCCCACTTGGACCGGACGAGGCCAAGGAATCGAGGAAGTGAAACGATTACACACCAGTGGCTTCAACAGGGAGACATGAAACACGTTGGAGATCCGCATGCCAGGAGGAAGCGCAAGGGCATAGGCTACCGGGTTTACCCTGCAAAGCACTCGGAAGGGACCAACAAAGCGAGGCGCCAGCTTGGGAGTGGGCACTCGAAGGTTGAGGTTGCGGGTGGACAACCATACGCGGTCTCCGACCTGGTAGGAAGGAGCGGGCGCTCGTCTGCGATCAGCCTGGAGTCTCTGGAGCTGCGCAGAGACCTCAAGGGACCTCTGGATCTGTACCCAAGAAGCACGTAGGACGGAAAGGTGATCCTCCACAGCCGGAATATCCTGGGGAGAGAATACCTCCGGTAACACGGCAGGTTGGAACCCATAATTGGCCACGAAGGGAGACGTCCCAGAGGAAGAGTTCACCGCCGTGTTCCTGGCAAACTCAGCCCAAGGCAGGAGGTCAACCCAATTGTCTTGGTGATCGGAGACATAGCAACGAAGGAATTGCTCCAAGGCCTGATTGGATCGTTCTGCGGCCCCATTGGACTGAGGGTGGTAGGCCGAGGAGAAAGAGAGATGAATCCCCAACTGGGAGCAAAAGGCGCGCCAAAACCTGGACACAAACTGGCTCCCCCGATCCGACACAATCTCCTTGGGCAAACCGTGCAACCGGAAGACCTCCCTGGCCAAAATCGAGGCCAACTCTTGTGCAGAGGGTAACTTCTTGAGAGGAACACAGTGGCACATTTTGGAAAACCGATCCACTATCATGAGAATGACCGTATGGCCTCGGGATGCAGGGAGGTCCACAATGAAATCCATCCCCAGGTGTGACCATGGACGCTCCCCGGTGGCTATGGGTTGCAAAAGGCCCAACGGAAGGTGCCGAGGGGACTTACTCTGGGCACAAACGGAGCATGCCGCTACATATGCGGCGATGTCGGAACGTAGAGAAGGCCACCAGAACAGACGTGAAACAGCCCAGGACAGCTGATTCTTTCCAGGATGCCCCGCGGCCTTGGAGTTATGGTAGGTTCGCAACAACCGAGTGCGCAACTCCTCAGGCACAAAACACCTGCCGTTGGGTCTCCCAGAGGGAGCACCAGATTGAGCCGCCAAAATCTGCTCACCCAGGGGAGAGGTCAGGCTGGTGCGAATGGCGGCCAGGATCTGATTCGGAGGTATGACCGAAGTCGGAATCGACTCCTCCCCGGACAGCTCGGAGTACTGCCGTGATAAGGCATCCGCTCTGATGTTCTTGGAACCGGGTAGGTAGGAGACCACGTAATTAAAACATGACAAGAACAGAGCCCATCTGGCCTGACGTGGTGTCAATCTCTTGGCCTCAGAGAGGTAGGTCAGATTCTTGTGGTCCGTCAGGATGAGAACCGGAACCACCGAGCCCTCGAGCAAGTGTCTCCATTCTTTAAGGGCCTGCACGATGGCCAATAACTCCCTGTCACCAATCTGATAGTTGCACTCCGCGGAAGACAGTTTCCGGGAGTAAAACCCACAAGGAAGCAGAGGACCCTCTGGTGTTCTACGCTGAGACAGGAGGGCGCCTACTCCCGTCTCAGACGCGTCCACCTCGAGGACAAACGGCAACCCAGGGTTGGGATGCAAAAGAATCGGAGCCGACACAAAGGCGGACTTTAGAGCCTCAAAAGCTCGGATGGCCTCGGGCGGCCAGACCTGGGGATTACTGCCCTTCCTGGTCAGATCCGTGAGAGGCTTGGCTAGCATGGAAAAGTCCCTGATGAACTTCCGATAATAATTGGCGAAGCCCAAAAAGCGCTGCAGGGCACGAAGACCACTGGGCTGGGGCCACTGTAAGACAGCCGAAACCTTCTCAGGATCCATGGAGAACCCCTCAGCGGAAATGATGTAACCTAAGAAGGTTACCTGGGATCGGTGAAATTCGCATTTCTCAAGCTTACCGAACAGCTTGTTCTCTCATAACCGTTGCAACACTCGTTTGACATCCAGAATGTGGGCCTCCATGGATTCCGAATATACCAAGATGTCATCCAAATAGACCACCACACACTGCTGCAACAGGTCACGGAAAACATCGTTGATGAATTCCTGGAAGACTGCGGGCGCATTGCACAACCCAAAGGGCATAACCAAGGATTCATAATGACCGGTCCTGGTGTTAAACGCGGTCTTCCACTCATCGCCCGCCTTGATCCTTACCAGGTTATATGCCGCCCTCAGGTCGAGTTTGGTAAAGACCGTGGCCCCTTTGAGGCGATCGAACAGCTCGGAAATCAAGGGTATCGGGTAAGCGTTCTTGATCGTGATGCGATTGAGACCCCTGTAATCGATGCAAGGCCTCAACTCACCGCCCTTCTTTTTCACATAGAAAAATCCAGCCCCTGCCGGGGACGAGGATTTGCGAATGTGTCCGCGTGAAAGCGCCTCCCTCACGTACTCCTCCATGGCCTCATTCTCCGCTACCGACAGTGGATAGACTTTGCCACGAGGAGGAACGGCACCAGATTGTAACTCTATGGCACAATCGTATGGGCGGTGCGGAGGTAGGGCAACCGCACGCACCTTATCGAATACATCCCGGTACTCCTCGTATTCAGGAGGCAACAGAGAGTCCGAGGAAGTACACAGCAACTTGACAGGCCCATGGATGCAACTAGCCCCACACTGCGGTGACCACGAGAGGATCTCGGCCGATTTCCAATCGAAAGTCGGATTATGCTTCTGGAGCCAGGGGTACCCCAAGACCACCAAGTAGTGTGGAGACGAAATAACCTGGAGACAGACCGACTCTCTGTGAACGGCACCAATGGCCATCCCCACTGGAAGGGTCTCATGAGTCACGTGTGGCGGCAGAAGGGGTCTGCCGTCTATCGCCTCAAGAGCCAGTGGGGAACCTCGAGGCTGCAGAGGAATGGAATTGGCGGCAGCGAACACACTATCAATGAACAAACCACCAGCACCAGAGTCCACCAACGCCTGGGTCGTCACCGAGCCCCCGACCCAGGAGAGGACAACAGTAATCAGTGGTTTGTCAACACGGGAAACCGGGGACGAGGAGACTCCACCCAAGATCTGCCCCCGACAGGATCTCAGGTGCGAGCGTTTCCCGGACGGTTCGGGCATGCCAACCGAAAATGCCCACCGAGACCACAGTACATGCATCGGCCCTCGCGTCTCCGGAGTACCCTCTCCCCCTCGGACAGGCGAGCAAACCCCAGCTGCATGGGTTCACCCCCAGACAAGTCATCCCCAGGAGGCGTGGGAGGAGAGGGAGGCACGGGTGGGACAGCAAACGTAGGCGCCAATCTGTTAGAAGGCCTCCGCAGGCTCTCCTTAAAGGAAGGTCTCTCCCTGAGTCTGGTGTCAATCAAAATCAGGAAAGAAATAAGAGACTCGAGCTCCACTGGTAGGTCCTTAGCTGCAACCTCATCCTTCAAGGCATCCGAGAGACCATGAGAGAAAGCAGCGACCAGAGCCTCATTATTCCAGCCCACCTCTGCTGCCAGGGTACGAAACTCAATGGCGTATTCAGCTACGGATCGTGAACCCTGTCTGATGGACATAAGGAGCTTCGCAGCAGAGGCAGCACGAGCCGGCACATCGAATACCTTCCGAAGAGAAGCAACAAAACCGGAAAACTCGGCAACCACCGGATTGTTGTTCTCCCATAAAGGGCTGGCCCAGGCCAAGGCCTTGTCCGAGAGCAGCGAGATCAAGAAGCCCACCTTTGATCTCTCAGTAGGAAAGGCATGTGGCAGCAACTCGAAGTAAATGGCCACCTGGTTGAGGAAACCTCGGCACTGAGTTGGCTCTCCCTCAAAGCGCTGTGGAAGGGGGGCAGAACCGGTCATACCCTGAAACACCGCAGGCGCAGCAACAGGTGTCGGGGTAGACTCTGGCGCAACAACCGGAGCGGCAGTAGGAGCGGGCCCAGGAGCGACAACCGACCCATCGGCAACGGAAGCTAAATGAGCCGTGGTTTGCAACGCCACAGCGAACCGACCCAACAGGTGATCCTGCTGATCAAGTCTGGCAACCAGCGTAGGTAGCGAGGATGGCCCTGTACCGTCAGAATTCATGGCTTGGTCCTAATGTCATGGAACCATGAACCAGACGTACAACAAGAGAAGAGTGGAAATAAGAAGACTTTATTGAAAATAAAGCTGTAGGGCAAAAGTCCAAACGGATGGCTAAACCGAAGCAGGGTCTTGCGAAACCAGAGATCAGGAACCAGCAGGGTAGTCAGACGAAGCCAGGATCAGGAACCAGAAGCAGCAGCAGTCTTAGAAGCATGTGAGCACAGGAGGACCAAGCAAGGAACTGAAGCCACAGACCTCCTATATATATGAGCTAGGCATCCAGCTCCTCCCAGTGGGAAGGAGGAGCCGCAGGGTGGGAGGCTACAAGAAACCCAGAAACCAAGATGGCCGCCAGCACATGTCAAACGAAGGAGAACAGCAAGGAGGTAAGACCATGACACCCAGAAGTTGCATGTGCTGACCCCTGTCAGTCAGTTCTTGTAGGCGTGTGCACACCCACTGCCCCACCATGTCGCACGTCCCTATGATGTTCACGATCCAATTTGATATCTGCTTTCAATGTTCTTTTATGCTCCTACCATGGTAATCACGGGTGGCGGGGAATCATGGTTCCAGGCCAGACAGGGAGCGTGAGAAAAAGAGACCACATCCAAGGGAGGATTCATTTTTTTAAATTTAAAATTATAGAGTTGAAATATGGGAGAAATTATTAAAGCATAAACGTGTGACAACTTTCAAAGTTTAAGCATTGAATGAAAGGATGTGGCACGCATTAATTACTGAATAATATATAAAATTTTATTCCCTGTCACCTATGCATAGCAGGTGTTTATTCACGTCCAAAATTGTATAATGTCAACCCAAGAATGTAACAGAAAAATTATTGAAATTTATTAAGCTGTCAACTAGGTAGAGGAGAGGGGTACATCACACCCAAAAATTGGTGAATTTCACCAGAATATATAATTGACAATTTTCTTTTGTTTAACCTGTCTACTAGGTATAGCAGTGGTACATCACACCCCAAAATTTGTGAATTTCACCGGAAAATGTAACTGACTATTATTATTTTTTTTAACCTGTCTACTAGGTATAGCACTGGTACATCACACCCACCAGAAAATGTATTTTTCGTTCTACTAGGTATAGGAGTGGTACATTACACCAAACAATTGGTGAATTTCACCAGAATATATAACTGACTATTTTTTATTTATTTTTGCCGGTCCACTAAGTATATCAGTGGTACTATACACACCAAAATAGGTGAATTTCACCCTAAAATGTAAATTACATTTTTTTTTTTACCGGCCTACTAGGTTATAACAGTGGTACCTATACACCCCAACATTTGTTAATTTCGCCAGAAAATGTAACTGACAATTTTTTTTTTTTTTTTTACCAGTCTACTAGGTATAGCAGTGGTACTATACACCCAAAAATTGGTGAATATCACCCGAAAATGTTAATGCCAATTTTTTTATTTTTTAACCGGCCTACTAGGTATAGCAGTGGTACTATAAACCCAAAAACTAGTGAATCTCACCCAAAAATGTTAATGCCATTATTTTTTTTACTGGCCTACTAGGTATAGCAGTGGTACTATACACCCAAAAATTGGTGAATTTCACCTGAAAATGTAAATCACAAAGTAGTGAAATGATATAAAATAAAATACGTACAAATAAAAAAAAAAAATTGATTTATGAGGTGGAGTTCCATATGGAGTAGGTGTTTGAGGAGGTGGTGGACGTAGCGGTGTAGGTGGAAGCGGCGGTGGAGGAGGACGAGGTAGCCAACACAGGTTTTTGGTTTTAATTTAATTTTTTAAAATTAGGGTACACTCTAAAAGAGTGAAATATATACAAGAATGAGCAATTGCGCTGCAGTATGACAATGGCTGCTTAGTGCCGGTGTACATGTCTATTCTGCACCAGGTACGGACAAGTCCTAAGGGATCCATGCTTGGTTAATTTTAATGGCTGTGGACAGGCGGCTGCGCTTGTCTGTAATGATGCCCCCTGCCGTGCGGATGAGGAAGCAGAGTAGGAAGAGGAAGCAACAGGAGGCAAACTGAAGCGCCCTGCAATCCTCGGTGGTGGAAGGACATGCGCCAAACTGCTATCCTTCTCAGGCCCAGCCGCCACTGCATTTACCCAGTGTGCTGTTATGAACATATAACGTCCCTGACCGTGCTTACTGGTCCATGTATCTGTAGTCAGGTGCACCTTGCCACAGATGGTGTTGCGCAGTGCACACCTGATTTTGTCCCCTACCTGGTTGTGCAGGCTTGCCTTGAAAAGTAATGCGATGTACTGTGGGACAGCACCGCCATAAGGCCTTTAAAACTATCCGTCTCCACCAGGCGGAATGACAGCATTTCAAAGGCCAGCGATTTAGAAATGCTGGCATTCAGGGCTAGGGATCTGGGTAGGGGGGTACTTTCTCTTCCTCTCCACCATTTGGGAGATGGAGAGCTGAAGACTTCCTTGGGACATTGTGGAGATGCTTGGAGACCCAGGTGTTGGTGTTGCTGGCACATCCTCTGCTTGGGGGGTGGCAGGTGGCACTGTCACTCCGGAGGTGGATGAAGAGGCCGAGACTGCAGCAGAAGAGGAAGCAGGAGGAGGCAGAGACCTTTCTTGGTTTTTAAGGTGTCTACTCCACTGCAGCTCGTGCTTTGCACTAATGCCTGGTCATGCAGGTTGTGCTCAGGTTGAGAACGTTTATGCCTCGCATTAGGCTCTGATTGCACAGTGTGCAAACTACTCGTGTCTTGTCGTCAGCACATTGTCTGAAGAACTTCCACGCCAGGGAACTCCTTGGAGCTGGCTTTGGTGTGCTCGGTCCCTTGCTGCGGTGGGCAGTAGCAGGCGTACTGTCTAGAGGACGGCCGCTCCGCTTTTGCACCCTGCTCCCTTTTCTGCTGTGCTGATGGCTCTGTGTGACCACCGCCCTTTCCTCCGAACTACATAGGTCACTCACATGACCTTGATTCCATGTGGGTTCGAGGACCTCATCATCCTCCACATCATCTTCCACCCAGTCTTCACCCCTGCCTTCCTTGTCGGTCTGCACACTTTCGAAAGCCCCAGCAGTTGGCACCTGTCTTTTGTCATTATCCAAGACGTGCTGCGATGATCCTCCCATGTACTCATCTTGAAAGATAAGTGGTTGGGCATTTCTGGGGCAGGGCTAGGTGGATGGCCCTGGGAAACCCTGCTAACAGAGTCATCAAAAAGCAGAAGAGACTGCTGCATGATTTGGTGCTCAGACTGCTTGGCTGATTTGCAAGGGGGTGAGGTAAAAGACTGATGTACATCGGCTGTAGGTGCCAACTGTGTTCTTTCAGCAAGAGACTGGGTGGGAGACAATGTGAAGGAACTGGATCTACTGTCAGCAACCCAATCTACTATTGCCTGTACTTGTTCAGGCCTCACCATTTGTATCGCGGCATTAGGCCCGACCAAATACCGCTGCAGGTTTTGTAGCCTACTCGCACCTGAGGAAGGGGTTTCACTTGTGTGTGTAGCTTGCACAGATCGACCACGTCCTCTCCCTGCAACAGGTGCTCAACCAGCAGCAGCACGACCTGGGGCACGTCCCTTATTTGGCGCTCTCCTCATATTTTATGAATTTAGGAACTTGCCCTAAAGGGGTGTTTAATTAATAGTAGAATAGAACGACAGAATGTAAAGCGTGTATCTCACACGTCCTGAACCAGACTAGGCCTCAATTAAAGATATTTTTGCCCAAAATTGATGTATTTCAAATGCCTGAATCAAACCCCTGTATGTAAAGGGTGTATCTCACACGGCCTGAAGAAGTGTAGTCCTGAATTAAAGATTCTTTCCCCAAAATGGCTGTATTTCAAATGCCTGAATCAAACCCCTGTATGTAAAGGGTGTATTTCATATAGCCTGAACCACTGTAGGCCTGAATTAAAGATTTATTTCCCCAAAATGGCTGTATTTCAAATGCCTGAATCAAACCCCTGTATGTCGAGTGTGTAGAGGGTGTATCTCACACGGCCTGAACCAGTGTAGGCCTGAATTAAACATTTTTTTGCCCAAAATGGCTGTATTTCAAATGGCTGTATTTCAAATGCTTGAATCAAACCCCTGTATGTAGAGGGTGTATCTCACACGGCCTGAACCAGTGTAGGCCTGAATTAAATATTTCTTTGCCCAAAATAGCTGTATTTCAAATGGCTGTATTTCAAATGCCTGAACCAAACCCCTGTATGTAGAGGGTGTATCTCACACGGCCTGAACCAGTGTAGTTCTGAAATAAAGATGTCTTTGCCCAAAATGGCTGTATTTCAAATGCCTAAAAAACCCTCTACATACAGGGGTTTTATTTAGACATTTGAAATACAGCCATTTTGGGCAAAGAAATATTTAATTCAGGCCTACACTGTTTCAGACTGTGGGAGATACACCCTCTACATACAGGGGTTTGATTTAGGCATTTGAAATACAGCCATTTTGGGCAAAGACATCTTTATTTCAGGCCTACACTGGTTCAGGCCCTGTGAGATACACCCTCTACATATAGGGGTTTGAATCTCACAGGGCCTGAACCAGTGTAGGCCTGAAATAAAGATGTCTTTGCCCAAAATATATGTATTTCAAATGGCTAAATCAAACCCCTGTATGTAGAGGGTGTATCTCACATGGCCTGAACCAGTGTAGGCCTGAATTAAATATTTATTTGCCCAAAGTGGCTGTATTTCAAATGCCTGAATCAAACCCCTGTATGTAGAGGGTGTATCTCACAGGGCCTAAACCAGTGTAGGCCCTAAATAAAGATGTCTTTGGCCAAAATGGCTGTATTTCAAATGCCTAAATCAAACCCCTGTATGTAGAGGGTGTATCTCACACGGCCTGAACCAGTGTAGTCCCGAATTAAATATTTCATTGCCCAAAATGGCTGTATTTGAAATAGCTGTATTTCAAATGCCTAAATCAAACCCCTGTATGTAGAGGGTGTATCTCACATGGCCTGAACCAGTGTAGGCCTGAATTAAATATTTCTTTGCCCAAAGTGGCCGTATTTCAAATGCCAAAATCAAACCCCTGTATGTAGAGGGTGTATCTCACAGGGCCTGAACCAGTGTAGGCCTGAAATAAAGATGTCTTTGGCCAAAATTGCTGTATTTCAAATGCCTAAATCAAACCCCTGTATGTAGAGGGTGTATCTCACACGGCCTGAATCAGTGTAGGCCTGAATTAAATATTTCTTAGCCCAAAATGGCTGTATTAGAAATAGCTGTATTTCAAATGCCTGAATCAAACCCCTGTATGTAGAGGGTGTATCTCACACGGCCTGAATCAGTGTAGGCCTGAATTAAATATTTCTTAGCCCAAAATGGCTGTATTTCAAATGGCTGTATTTCAAATGCCTGAATAAAACCCCTGTATGTAGAGGGTGTATCTCACAGGACCTGAACCAGTGTAGGCCTAAATTAAATATTTCTTTGCCCAAAATGGCTGTATTTCAAATGCCTGAATCAAACCTCTGTATGTAGAGGGTGTATTTCACATGGCCTGAACCAGAGTAGGCCTGAATTAAATATTTATTTGCCCAAAATGGCTGTATTTAAAATGCCTGAATCAAACCTTTGTATGTAGAGGGTGTATCACACAGGGCCTGAACCAGTGTAGGCCTGAATTAAATATTTCTTTGCCTAAAATGGCTGTATTTCAAATGCCTAAATCAAACCCCTGTATGTAGAGGGTGTATCTCACACAGTCTGAACCAGTGTAGGCCTAAATTAAATATTTATTTGCCCAAAATGGCTGTATTTAAAATGCCTGAATCAAACAGCTGTAAGTAGAGGGTGTATCTCACATGGCCGGAACCAGTGTAGGCCTGAATTCAATATTGGTGCACCAAATGGCGGTATTTCAAATCTCTGATTCTAACCCAAATGTATTAAGGGTGTATCTCACAATGACATCTGCATCAACGGCTGCCAACTAATTTTTTTTTGCCAAAATGAGTGTTTGCTTGACAACTGAATTTGACAGCAGAATATAAGCCTGTAATTTCACACGTGCTGATGCTGCAAGGCCTGAAAATAATGTTTTTTGTCAAAAAAGTGTGTTTTTAAAACCCCAGAAAATGATGGGTGTATGTCTACCTTAAATTGTACACTGACTAATCCAGATGTTGTAGATTGCAAAAAAAGTATTTTTTTTTGGTAACAGAATATGAAAGCTGTATATATTAAACTGGAATTTAACACTTGCAGATCAGAAAAATACAGTTTTTTGGCAAAAAGTGTGTTTTTAAAACACCAGAAAATGATGGGTGTATTTCTAGCTTAAATTGCACACTGACTAATCCAGATGTTGTAGATTGCACACACATAGCATTAGGGTAGTGAAGACTTATTCTTACTTCTAGTTATTTCTAGTTATTTCAAACTATTCTCCATTGCCATAAATCTTTCCTGCTTGGAGATGCACAGCATTAGGGTAACAAAGGCTTAAACTGTTTATTTATGGACCTTTAATACAAGTGCCGTTTTGATTTTTTTCTAGACACATAGGCGCTTTTTCTTTTGCTAGTGCCAACTATTTCTTACTGTCTTGACACTGTTACAGACTCATCAAAATCCCCTCAGCTCAACGAAGTTCTGATATCTACAATCTGCAAGCTTTTCTTACTCAAGTTGTCACTGGAATCCTTCTCAGTTCTACAACTCCAAAAGAACCTTGCTAAATTCTACAAACTGTCTACTACAGCGCCACTCACAGATTGTAGCAGATTTGCACAACCAATGAAACCATTAATAATCCACCCACAGATTATTACATTCCCATGAATGCCCAGGATTCCATTCAGAGGGGTGGTTTTTAAACTACCCTCTCTATGTGTAAAGCAAGGTTTTTAACTTTTAGCCGGAGCCTCTACATAACTTTGGCGGATCTACAGCCAGCTAAAGGGGCTATTAAGGCCCAAAACGCCGGTCTTAACCACTTAAGGACCACAGGTTTATACCCCCCTAGTGACCAGGCCCTTTTTTACAAATCGGCACTCCACAACTTTAGCAGTTTATTGCTCAGTCATACAACTTACCACCCAAATGAATTTTACCTCCTTTTCTTCTCACTAATAGAGCTTTCATTTGGTGGTATTTCATTGCTGCTGACATTTTTACTTTTTTTGTTATTAATTGAAATTTAACGATTTTTTTGCAAAAAAAAGTCATTTTTCACTTTCAGTTGTAAAATTTTGCAAAAAAAACGACATCCATATATAAATTTTTTGCAGAATTTATTGTTCTACATGTCTTTGATAAAAAAAAAATGTTTGGGTAAAAAAAAAAAGGGTTTGGGTAAAAGTTATAGCGTTTACAAACTATGGTACAAAAATGTGAATTTCCGCTTTTTGAAACAGCTCTGACTTTCTGAGCACCTGTCATGTTTCCTGAGGTTCTACAATGCCCAGACAATAGAAAAACCCCACAAATGACCCCATTTCGGAAAGTAGACACCCTAAGGTATTCGCTGATGGGCATAGTGAGCTCATAGAAGTTTTTATTTTTTGTCACAAGTTAGCGGAAAATGATGATTTATTTTTTATTTTATTTTTTTCTTACAAAGTCTCATATTCCACTAACTTGTGACAAAAAATAAAAAATTCTAGGAACTTGCCATGCCCCTCACGAAATACCTTGGGGTGTCTTCTTTCCAAAATGGGGTCACTTGTGGCGTAGTTATACTGCCCTGGCAATTTAGGGGACCATATGCGTGAGAAGTAGTGTGAAATCAAAATCTGTAAAAAATGGCCTGCGAAATCCGAAAGGTGCTCTTTGGAATGTGTGCCCCTTTGCCCACCTAGGCTGCAAAAAAGTGTCACACATGTGGTATCGCCGTACTCAGGAGAAGTTGGGGAATGTGTTTTGGTGTGTCATTTTACATATACCCATGCTGGGTGAGATAAATATCTTGGTCAAATGCCAACTTTGTATAAAAAAATGGGAAATGTTGTCTTTTGCCAAGATATTTCTCTCACCCAGCATGGATATATGTAAAATGACACCCCAAAACACATTCCCCAACTTCTCCTGAGTACGGCGATACCAGATGTGTGACACTTTTTGGCAGCCTAGGTGGGCAAAGGGGCACACATTCCAAAGAGCACCTTTAGGATTTCACCAGCCATTTTTTACAGATTTTGATTTCAAACTACTTCTCACGCATATGGGCCCCTAAATTGCCAGGGCAGTATAACTACGCCACAAGTGACCCCACTTTGGAAAGAAGACACCCCAAGGTATTCCATGAGGGGCATGGCGAGTTCCTAGAATTTTTTATTTTTTGTCGCAAGTTAGTGGAATATGAGACTTTGTAAGGAAAAAAATAAAAATAAAAAAATCATCATTTTCCGCTAACTTGTGACAAAAAATAAAAAATTCAAGGAACTCGCCATGCCCCTCACGGAATACCTTGGGGTGTCTTATTTCCAAAATGGGGTCACTTGTGGGGTAGTTATACTGCCCTGGCAATTTAGGGGACCATATGCGTGAGAAGTAGTTTGAAATCAAAATCTGTAAAAAATGGCTGGTGAAATCCTAAAGGTGCTCTTTGGAATGTGTGCCCCTTTGCCCACCTAGGCTGCAAAAAAGTGTCACACATCTGGTATCGCCGTACTCGGGAGAAGTTGGGGAATGTGTTTTGGGGTGTCATTTTACATATACCCATGCTGGGTGAGATAAATATCTTGGTCAAATGCCAACTTTGTATAAAAAAATGGGAAATGTTGTCTTTTGCCAAGATATTTCTCTCACCCAGCATAGGTATATGTAAAATGACACCGCAAAACACATTCCCCAACTTCTCCTGAGTACGGCGATACCAGATGTGTCACACTTTTTGGCAGCCTAGGTGGGCAAAGGGGCACACATTCCAAAGAGCACCTTTAGGATTTCACCAGCCATTTTTTACAGATTTTGATTTCAAACTACTTCTCACGCATATGGGCCCCTAAATTGCCAGGGCAGTATAACTACCCCACAAGTGACCCCATTTTGGAAAGAAGACACCCCAAGGTATTCCATGAGGGGCATGGCGAGTTCCTAGAATTTTTTATTTTTTGTCGCAAGTTAGTGGAATATGAGACTTTGTAAGGAAAAAAATAAAAATAAAAAAATCATCATTTTCCGCTAACTTGTGACAAAAAATAAAAAATTCAAGGAACTCGCCATGCCCCTCACGGAATACCTTGGGGTGTCTTATTTCCAAAATGGGGTCACTTGTGGGGTAGTTATACTGCCCTGGCAATTTAGGGGACCATATGCGTGAGAAGTAGTTTGAAATCAAAATCTGTAAAAAATGGCTGGTGAAATCCTAAAGGTGCTCTTTGGAATGTGTGCCCCTTTGCCCACCTAGGCTGCAAAAAAGTGTGACACATCTGGTATCGCCGTACTCAGGAGAAGTTGGGGAATGTGTTTTGGGGTGTCATTTTACATATACCCATGCTGGGTGAGAGAAATATCTTGGCAAAAGACAACTTTTCCCATTTTTTTTATACAAAGTTGGCATTTGACCAAGATATTTATCTCACCCAGCATGGGTATATGTAAAATGACACCCCAAAACACATTCCCCAACTTCTTCTGAGTACGGCGATACCACATGTGTGACACTTTTTTGCAGCCTAGATGCGCAAAGGTGCCCAAATTCCTTTTAGGAGGGCATTTTAAGACATTTGGATCCCAGACTTCTTCTCATGCTTTAGGGCCCCTAAAAAGCCAGGGCAGTATAAATACCCCACATGTGACCCCATTTTGGAAAGAAGACACCCCAAGGTATTCAATGAGGGGCATGGCGAGTTCATAGAAAAAACATTTTTGGCATAAGTTAGCGGAAATTGATTTTTTTTTTTGTTTTTTCTCACAAAGTCTCAATTTCCACTAACTTGGGTCAAAAATTTAAATCTTTCATGGACTCAATATGCCCCTCAGCGAATACCTTGGGGTGTCTTCTTTCCAAAATGGGGTCAGTTGTGGGGTGTTTGTACTGCCCTGGCATTTGAGGGTCTCCGCAATCATTACATGTATGGCCAGCATTAGGAGTTTCTGCTATTCTCCTTATTTGAGCATACAGGTAATGAGATTTTTTTTCCCGTTCAGCCTCTGGGCTGAAAGAAAAAAATGAACGGCACAGATTTCTTCATTCGCATCGATCAATGTGGATGAAAAAATCTCTGCCCAAAAAAAAAAGGAGGGGAAAGGCGTCTGCCAGGACATAGGAGCTCCGCCCAACATCCATACCCACTTAGCTCGTATGCCCTGGCAAACCCGATTTCTCCATTCACATCAATCGATGTGGATGAATAAATCATTGCCGGGATTTTTTATATTTTTTATATATACAAAGTGTTTGCCAAAGCATAGGAACGCCGCCTCCTCCTCAGCTCGTATGCCTTGGCAAACGTATCTGTTACTGCAGAGGAGAAATCTCGTCTTGCAGCGCCGCATACACTGACTTTAGTGTAATCTGACAGCAGCGCAATGCTTCTGTCAGAATGCACATCAGTGCTGCAGCTGCTTGATCGCTTGGTCCACCTAGAAGGTAAAAAAAAAACAAAAAAAAAAACAGGCCGCAACGCAATAAATTTATTAACATTAACTTTTATAAACTTTTGAAACAGAACAATAACTTTTTTGCTTACCGGTGATTTTTTTTTTTTTTACCTTTATTGAACAAACCTCTCCTTCCCCATGGGACAATGTGCAAAGCGCAAATCGCCCAGAGATGCGGCGAAGTACATTATGCACTTTGTCCCAGGTGAAAGGAGAGGTTTGTGGCAGCTCTGTGTGAAAGGGCCCTAAGACCCCTGTGTGCCTGTCCTGTGTACGCAATCCCTATGCTAATAGTGTACCTGAGTGTGGAACTTGCGGAAACACTCCCCTATGCATAGGGCAGGCTGGTCAGGACAGTCAGGACAAAAAAAGGTGGTGTCACGCCTTATTCCACCCCTGCTACAGACACGACATCTTTTTCTTGTGGAACGTTGAGTTGGGGTACCAGGATAGACAGACGGGAAGTGTCTGCCATGTAGCCGGCTCACTACATCAGGGCCTTGGGGCACGGACCCTCCTGGATACAGGATTTCCGAAATGATCTCTTCCTGGAATTTTAGGAAGGATCCTGTTCTCCCAGCCTTACTGTAGAGAACAAAACTATTGTACATCGCCAATTGGATCAAATAAACAGACACCTTCTTATACCAGCGTCTGGTTCTGCGGGAAACTAAATAGGGAGCCAACATCTGGTCATTGAAGTCCACCCCTCCCATGTGAAGGTTATAGTTGTGGACAGAGAGGGGTTTCACAATGACTCCAGTTGCCCGTTCAATTTGGACAGTCGTGTCTGCGTGAATGGTGGACAGAAGGTAAACATCCCTCTTGTCCCTCCACTTCACCGCGAGCAGTTCTTGGTCACACAAGGCAGCCCTCTCCCCCCGTGCAAGTCGGGTACTAACGAGCCGTTGGGGGAAGCCCCGGCGACTAGGTCGCGCGGTGCCACAGCATTGAATTCCGACTAGATGTAAGTGCCGAAAGAGGGCCACGCTTGAGTAAAAATTGTCCACGTATAAGTGGTACCCCTTGTGGAGTAAGGGTGACGCCAAGTCCCAGACAATCTTGCCACTGCTCCCCAGGTAGTCAGGACATCCGACCGGCTCCAGTTTTGAGTCTTTTCCCTCATAGACCCTAAAACGATATGTATAGCCTGTGGCCCTTTCACAGAGCTTATACAGTTTGACCCCATACCGGGCGCGCTTGCTGGGGATGTACTGTTTTATGCCAAGGCGCCCGGTAAAATGTACTAGGGACTCGTCTATGCAGATGTTTTGATTAGGGGCAGAGTTGAGCGAACACCTGGATGTTCGGGTTCGAGAAGTTCGGCCGAACTTCCCGAAAATGTTCGGGTTCGGGATCCGAACCCGATCCGAACTTCGTCCCGAACCCGAACCCCATTGAAGTCAATGGGGACCCGAACTTTTCGGCACTAAAAAGGCTGTAAAACAGCCCAGGAAAGGGCTAGAGGGCTGCAAAAGGCAGCAACATGTAGGTAAATCCCCTGCAAACAAATGTGGATAGGGAAATGAATTAAAATAAAAATTAAATAAATAAAAATTAACCAAAATCAATTGGAGAGAGGTCCCATAGCAGAGAATCTGGCTTCCCGTCACCCACCACTGGAACAGTCCATTCTCAGATATTTAGGCCCCGGAACCCAGGCAGAGGAGAGAGGTCCCGTAACAGAGAATCTGGCTTCATGTCAGCAGAGAATCAGTCTGCATGTCATAGCAGAGAATCAGGCTTCACGTCAGCCACCACTGCAACAGTCCATTGTCATAAATTTAGGCCAAGCACCCAGGCAGAGGAGAGAGGTCCCTTAACAGACAATCTGGCTTCATGTCAGCAGAGAATCAGTCTTCATATCATAGCAGAGAATCAGGCTTCACGTCACCCACCACTGTAAGAGTCCATTTTCATAAATTTAGGCCCAGCACCCAGGCAGAGGAGAGAGGTCCCGTAACAGACAATCTGGCTTCATGTCAGCAGAGAATCAGTCTTCATGTCATAGCAGAGAATCAGGCTTCACGTCACCCACCACTGTAAGAGTCCATTTTCATAAATTTAGGCCCAGCACCCAGGCAGAGGAGAGAGGTCTCGTAACAGAGGATCTGGCTTCATGTCAGCAGAGAATTAGTCTGCATGTCATAGCAGAGAATGAGGCTTCACGTCAGACACCACTGCAACAGTCCATTGGCATATATTTAGGCCCAGCACCCAGGCAGAGGAGAGAGGTCCCGTAACAGACAATCTGGCTTCATGTCAGCAGAGAATCAGTCTTCATGTCATAGCAGAGAATCAGGCTTCACGTCACCCACCACTGTAAGAGTCCATTTTCATAAATTTAGGCCCAGCACCCAGGCAGAGGAGAGAGGTCCCGTAACAGAGGATCTGGCTTCATGTCAGCAGAGAATTAGTCTGCATGTCATAGCAGAGAATGAGGCTTCACGTCAGCCACCACTGCAACAGTCCATTGGCATATATTTAGGCCCAGCACACAGGCAGAGGAGAGAGGTCCCGTAACAGACAATCTGGCTTCATGTCAGCAGAGAATTAGTCTGCATGTCATAGCAGAGAATGAGGCTTCACGTCAGCCACCACTGCAACAGTCCATTGGCATATATTTAGGCCCAGCACACAGGCAGAGGAGAGAGGTCCCGTAACAGACAATCTGGCTTCATGTCAGTAGAGAATCAGTCTGCATGTCATAGCAGAGAATCAGGCTTCACGTCACCCACCACTGCAACAGTCCATTTTCATAAGTTTAGGCCAAGCACCCAGGCAGAGGAGAGAGGTCCCGTAACAGACAATCTGGCTTCATGTCAGTAGAGAATCAGTCTGCATGTCATAGCAGAGAATCAGGCTTCACGTCACCCACCACTGCAACAGTCCATTTTCATAAGTTTAGGCCAAGCACCCAGGCAGAGGAGAGAGGACCCGTAACAGACAATCTGGCTTCATGTCAGTAGAGAATCAGTCTGCATGTCATAGCAGAGAATCAGGCTTCACGTCACCCACCACTGCAACAGTCCATTTTCATAAGTTTAGGCCAAGCACCCAGGCAGAGGAGAGAGGTCCCGTAACAGACAATCTGGCTTCATGTCAGTAGAGAATCAGTCTGCATGTCATAGCAGAGAATCAGGCTTCACGTCACCCACCACTGCAACAGTCCATTTTCATAAGTTTAGGCCAAGCACCCAGGCAGAGGAGAGAGGTCCCGTAACAGACAATCTGGCTTCATGTCAGTAGAGAATCAGTCTGCATGTCATAGCAGAGAATCAGGCTTCACGTCACCCACCACTGCAACAGTCCATTTTCATAAGTTTAGGCCAAGCACCCAGGCAGAGGAGAGAGGTCCCGTAACAGACAATCTGGCTTCATGTCAGCAGAGAATTAGTCTGCATGTCATAGCAGAGAATCAGGCTTCACGTCAGCCACCACTGTAAGAGTCCATTTTCATAAATTTAGGCCCAGCACCCAGGCAGAGGAGAGAGGTCCCGTAACAGACAATCTGGCTTCATGTCAGCAGAGAATTAGTCTGCATGTCATAGCAGAGAATGAGGCTTCACGTCAGCCACCACTGCAACAGTCCATTGGCATATATTTAGGCCCAGCACACAGGCAGAGGAGAGAGGTCCCGTAACAGACAATCTGGCTTCATGTCAGCAGAGAATTAGTCTGCATGTCATAGCAGAGAATGAGGCTTCACGTCAGCCACCACTGCAACAGTCCATTGGCATATATTTAGGCACAGCACACAGGCAGAGGAGAGAGGTCCCGTAACAGACAATCTGGCTTCATGTCAGTAGAGAATCAGTCTGCATGTCATAGCAGAGAATCAGGCTTCACATCACCCACCACTGCAACAGTCCATTTTCATAAGTTTAGGCCAAGCACCCAGGCAGAGGAGAGAGGTCCCGTAACAGACAATCTGGCTTCATGTCAGTAGAGAATCAGTCTGCATGTCATAGCAGAGAATCAGGCTTCACGTCACCCACCACTGCAACAGTCCATTTTCATAAGTTTAGGCCAAGCACCCAGGCAGAGGAGAGAGGTCCCGTAACAGACAATCTGGCTTCATGTCAGTAGAGAATCAGTCTGCATGTCATAGCAGAGAATCAGGCTTCACGTCACCCACCACTGCAACAGTCCATTTTCATAAGTTTAGGCCAAGCACCCAGGCAGAGGAGAGAGGTCCCGTAACAGACAATCTGGCTTCATGTCAGTAGAGAATCAGTCTGCATGTCATAGCAGAGAATCAGGCTTCACGTCACCCACCACTGCAACAGTCCATTTTCATAAGTTTAGGCCAAGCACCCAGGCAGAGGAGAGAGGTCCCGTAACAGACAATCTGGCTTCATGTCAGCAGAGAATTAGTCTGCATGTCATAGCAGAGAATCAGGCTTCACGTCAGCCACCACTGCAACAGTCCATTGGCATATATTTAGGCCCAGCACACAGGCAGAGGAGAGAGGTCCCGTAACAGACAATCTGGCTTCATGTCAGTAGAGAATCAGTCTGCATGTCATAGCAGAGAATCAGGCTTCACGTCACCCACCACTGCAACAGTCCATTTTCATAAGTTTAGGCCAAGCACCCAGGCAGAGGAGAGAGGTCCCGTAACAGACAATCTGGCTTCATGTCAGCAGAGAATTAGTCTGCATGTCATAGCAGAGAATCAGGCTTCACGTCAGCCACCACTGGAACGGGCAGGCCAGCACCTCCAAGGCATAAAAGGCTGGCACTGGCCACGTGGACAATTTAGAGACCCAGAAGTTGAATGGGGCCGAACCATCGGTCAGTACGTGGAGGGGTGTGCACATGTACTGTTCCACCATGTTAGTGAAATGTTGCCTCCTGCTAACACGTTGCGTATCAGGTGGTGGTGCAGTTAGCTGTGGCGTGTTGACAAAAGTTTTCCACATCTCTGCCATGCTAACCCTGCCCTCAGAGGAGCTGGCATTGACACAGCTGCCTTGGCGACCTCTTGCTCCTCCTCTGCCTTGGCCTTGGGCTTCCACTTGTTCCCCTGTGACATTTGGGAATGCTCTCAGTAGCGCGTCTACCAACGTGCGCTTGTACTCGCGCATCTTCCTATCACGCTCCAGTGCAGGAAGTAAGGTGGGCACATTGTCTTTGTAGCGTGGATCCAGCAGGGTGGCAACCCAGTAGTCCGCACAGGTTAAAATGTGGGCAACTCTGCTGTCGTTGCGCAGGCACTGCAGCATGTAGTCGCTCATGTGTGCCAGGCTGCCCAGGGGTAAGGACAAGCTGTCCTCTGTGGGAGGCGTATCGTCATGTCCTGCATTTCCCCCCAGCCACGCACCAGTGATGGACCCGAGCTGCGTTGGGTGCCACCCCGCTGTGACCATGCTTCATCCCCATCCTCCTCGTCCTCCAGTAGTGGGCCCTGGCTGGCCACATTTGTACCTGGCCTCTGCTGTTGCCAAAAACCTCCCTCTGAGTCACTTCGAAGAGACTGGCCTGAAAGTGCTAAAAATGACCCCTCTTCCTCCTCCTCCTCCTCCTCCTCCTGGGCCACCTCCTCTTCCATCATCGCCCTAAGTGTTTTCTCAAGGAGACATAGAAGTGGTATTGTAACGCTGATAACGGCGTCATCGCCACTGGCCATGTTGGTGGAGTACTCGAAACAGCGCAACAGGGCACACAGGTCTCGCATGGAGGCCCAGTCATTGGTGGTGAAGTGGTGCTGTTCTGTAGTGCGACTGACCCGTGCGTGCTGCAGCTGAAACTCCACTATGGCCTGCTGCTGCTCGCACAGTCTGTCCAGCATGTGCAAGGTGGAGTTCCACCTGGTGGGCACGTCGCATATGAGGCGGTGAGCGGGAAGGCCGAAGTTACGCTGTAGCGCAGACAGGCGAGCAGCAGCAGGATGTGAACGCCGGAAGCGCGAACAGACGGCCCGCACTTTATGCAGCAGCTCTGACATGTCGGGGTAGTTGTGTATGAACTTCTGCACCACCAAATTCAGCACATGCGCCAAGCAAGGGATGTGCGTCAAATTGGCTAGTCCCAGAGCTGCAACGAGATTTCGCCCATTATCACACACCACCAGGCCGGGCTTGAGGCTCACCGGCAGCAACCACTCGTCGGTCTGTTGTTCTATACCCCGCCACAACTCCTGTGCGGTGTGGGGCCTGTCCCCCAAACATATGAGTTTCAGAATGGCCTGCTGACGTTTATCCCGGGCTGTGCTGAAGTTGGTGGTGAAGGTGTGTGGCTGACTGGATGAGCAGGTGGATGAAGAGGAGGAGGAAGCCGAGAAGGAGGAGGTGGCAACAGGAGGCAAAGAATGTTGCCCTGCGATCCTTGGCGGCGGAAGAAAGTGCGCCAAACAGCTCTCCGCCTGGGGCCCAGCTGCCACTACATTTACCCAGTGTGCAGTTAGGGAGATATAGCATCCCTGGCCGTGCTTACTGGTCCACGTATCTGTGGTTAGGTGGACCTTGCTACAGATGGCGTTGCGCAGTGCACACTTGATTTTATCGGATACTTGGTTGTGCAGGGAAGGCACGGCTCTCTTGGAGAAGTAGTGGCGGCTGGGAACAACATACTGTGGGACAGCAAGCGACATGAGCTGTTTGAAGCTGTCTGTGTTTACCAGCCTAAATGACAGCATTTCATAGGCCAGTAGTTTAGAAATGCTGGCATTCAGGGCCAGGGATCGAGGGTGGCTAGGTGGGAATTTACGCTTTCTCTCAAATGTTTGTGAGATGGAGAGCTGAACGCTGCCGTGTGACATGGTTGAGACGCTTGGTGACGGAGGTGGTGGTGGTGGTGTTGGTGGTACATCCCCTGTTTATTGGGCGGCAGGTGCCAACGTTCCTCCAGAGGCGGAGGAAGAGGCCGAGGCGGCAGCAGCAGAAGAGGCCGAGGCGGCAGCAGCAGAAGAGGTAGCAGGGGGAGCCTGAGTGACTTCCTTGGTTTTAAGGTGTTTACTCCACTGCAGTTCATGCTTTGCATGCAGGTGCCTGGTCATGCAGGTTGTGCTCAGGTTCAGAACGTTAATGCCTCGCTTCAGGCTCTGATGGCACAGCGTGCAAACCACTCGGGTCTTGTCGTCAGCACATTGTTTGAAGAAGTGCCATGCCAGGGAACTCCTTGAAGCTGCCTTTGGGGTGCTCGGTCCCAGATGGCGGCGGTCAGTAGCAGGCGGAGTCTCTTGGCGGCGGGTGTTCTGCTTTTGCCCACTGCTCCCTCTTTTGCTACGCTGTTGGCTCGGTCTCACCACTGCCTCGTCCTCCGAACTGTGAAAGTGAGTGGCACGACCTTCATTCCATGTGGGGTCTAGGACCTCATCGTCCCCTGCATCGTCTTCCACCCAGTCTTGATCCCTGACCTCCTGTTCAGTCTGCACACTGCAGAAAGACGCAGCAGTTGGCACCTGTGTTTCGTCATCATCAGAGACATGCTGAGGTGGTATTCCCATGTCCTCATTATCAGGATACATAAGTGGTTGTGCGTCAGTGCATTCTATGTCTTTCACCGCTGGGGAAGGGCTAGGTGGATGCCCTTGGGAAACCCTGCCAGCGGAGTCTTCAAACAGCATAAGAGACTGCTGCATAACTTGAGGCTGAGACAGTTTCCCTGGTATGCATGGGGGTGATGTGACAGACTGATGGGGTTGGTTTTCAGGCGCCATCTGTGCGCTTTCTGCAGAAGGACTGGGTGGGAGATAATGTGAACGTGCTGGATCCACTGTCGGCCACCCAATTGACTAATGCCTGTACCTGCTCAGGCCTTACCATCCTTAGAACGGCATTGGGCCCCACCATATATCGCTGTAAATTCTGGCGGCTACTGGGACCTGAGGTAGTTGGTACACTAGGACGTGTGGATGTGGCAGAACGGCCACGTCCTCTCCCAGCACCAGAGGGTCCACTAACACCACCACGACCATGTCCACGTCCGCGTCCCTTACTAGATGTTTTCCTCATTGTTATGGTTCACCACAACAACAAAAATATTATTTGGCCCAATGTATTGTATTCAAATTGAGCGGGATATAAATTTGAGGCCTAGTATTTAGGCGCTGGGTGACCGGTATGGATTTAGTGACAGAATTAGACTTGGAAATGCACAGTAGTGTGTGTGTGAAGTTATTCTGAATGACCCTATGTGCACCTTGAATATTATATACCATTTTAGGGATAGATTTCAAATAGCTCTGATATAGCAGGAACCACTAAATTATGAAATTGCTAAATTGGGAATTGTATTTCAACCCAGAACAAAAAATGTGCTTTGACGGACACTAAATAACTTGCCCAGCCACAACAGTACAGCGGTAACGAGAGATTTAGCGGGATATAAATTTGAGGCCTAGTATTTAGGCGCTGGGTGACCGGTATGGATTTAGTGACAGAATTAGACTGGGATATGGCCAAAAAATAACCACACTATTGCTGGTTAAATGCACTTGGTGACGGGCGCAGCTTGCCCCTGATGTAGTATATGGCCAAAAAATGAACAGACTATTGCTGGTTAAATGCACTTGGTGTCACAGCTTGACCAACCACACTACTGAGGGTTAAATGCACTTGGTGACGGGCGCAGCTTGCCCCTGATGTAGTATATGGCCAAAAAATGAACAGACTATTGCTGGTTAAATGCACTTGGTGTCACAGCTTGACCAACCACACTACTGAGGGTTAAATGCACTTGGTGACGGGCGCAGCTTGCCCCTGATGTAGTATATGGCCAAAAAATGAACAGACTATTGCTGGTTAAATGCACTTGGTGACGGGCGCAGCTTGCCCCTGATTTAGTATATGGCCAAAAAATGAACAGACTATTGCTGGTTAAATGCACTTGGTGTGATAGCTTGACCAACCACACTACTGAGGGTTAAATGCACTTGGTGACGGGCGCAGCTTGCCCCTGATGTAGTATATGGCCAAAAAATAAACAGACTATTGCTGGTTAAATGCACTTGGTGTCACAGCTTGACCAACCACACTACTGAGGGTTAAATGCAGTTGGTGACGGGCGCAGCTTGCCCCTGATGTAGTATATGGCCAAAAAATGAACAGACTATTGCTGGTTAAATGCACTTGGTGACGGGCGCAGCTTGCCCCTGATTTAGTATATGGCCAAAAAATGAACAGACTATTGCTGGTTAAATGCACTTGGTGTGATAGCTTGACCAACCACACTACTGAGGGTTAAATGCACTTGGTGACGGGCGCAGCTTGCCCCTGATGTAGTATATGGCCAAAAAATAAACAGACTATGGCCTCATGCACACGACCGTTGTGTGCATCCGTGGCCATTTCGCCGTTTTCCGTTTTTTTTCACGGACCCATTGACTTTCAATGGGTCCGTGGAAAAATCGGAAAATGCACCGTTTTGCAGCCGAGGCCGTGATCCGTGTATCCTGTCCGTCAAAAAAATATGACCTGTCCTATTTTTTTGACGGACAACGGTTCACGGACCCATTCAAGTCAATGGGTCCGTGAAAGAACACGGATGCACACAAGATTGGCATCCGTGTCCGTGATCCGTGGCCGTAGTTTGCTTTCATACAGACGGATCCGAAGATCCGTCTGCATAAAAGCTTTTTCTGATCTAAGTTTTCACTCCGTGAAAACTCATTTCCGACAGTATATTCTAACACAGAAGCGTTCCCATGGTGATGGGGACGCTTCTAGTTAGAATACACTGCAAACTTGGTACAAGACTGCCCCCTGCTGCCTGGCAGCACCCGATCTCTTACAGGGGGATATGATAGCACAATTAACCCCTTCAGGTGCGGCATCATATCCCCCTGTTCCGCCTATTTTGCATTATAATGTGCTGTAAAGATTGTACTGAAATATTATGTTTGACGTTGCTGCCATCTAGTGGTCAAAGTTAGTTTCTTCTTCGCCAGAACTTTACAGGAAGTGTATTGTTCTCTGAGCCAGAGGCAGTAACCTTTAACCTGGAACTGTATTTCCTCCATTTCATCACTGCTCCTGGATCTTGCAGGCTGCATGCAGAGGAGCTCTTGATTTATTCCTGGACTAATGGTGGAATTGTCTGTGAGTACTCTCACTGATGAAGTGAGGCTACTGTATTATGTGTAATGTACTGATACATATGTTTTGTTTATGTTTATATTGTAGTTTTACAAAGTTATTCAGAAAAGAGAATACAAACAGATCTGATGTCTCACGTTTCTTGACTTCTGAATTATTGTTAAGCTGTCTGACTAGTGTTATACACAGTCAATAACGCAAACCATAACAGTAAAAAGACAACCCACGTGGCGGTCTGGAATAAACTGAGACGCCATTACTGCAGCATGAGTCTAAGATCAGGAACAAAGTACCAGGCTGATGCCACGTTACCGCCGACACAGCAAGGCAGGGAGACCATTCCCAGTGCCCAGCAAGACGATGCAAAGTCTTATGTGTCCAGAACTTCACGGGCTAGCAAGATGTCCTCAGCAAGTTCCTCAGCAGTTAGAGCTCGTGCCAAGGCAGAAGCTGCCCGCGTCCAGCTACAGTACGCAGAAAAAGAAGCCATGATGATGCAGGAGTTAGCAGCAAAGAAAGCTGCCATAGCACAAGAGAGAGCTAAAGAGGCAGCCATGGAAGCAGCTAGGGAAGCTGCCATAGCACAAGAAAGAGCAGCTAGGGAAGCTGCCATAGCACAAGAGAGAGCTAAAGAGGCAGCTATGGAAGCAGCTAGGGAAGCTGCCATAGCACAAGAAAGAGCAGCTAGGGAAGCTGCCATAGCACAAGAAGAAGCGGTTTTAGAATCAAAATTGCTCATCCTGCAGCGACAGACTGCAGCTGCTGCTGCTGAAGCAGAGGCCGCTGCCTACATGGGAACAAGTCGGTCAGGAAGTGAAAGATCATATAAAGACACAGAGGTTCCAGAAAAACCTCTATACTCTGCAGATCGTACAAATGAGTACCTCCAGAACCTTACTGATGCGCATACAAAGGAACAGTCTCTTAAACCTGAAGCAAAGGAATTCAGGCCGAGATCAACATACCCCCTGAGTAGGCCCAATCAACCTCATGAGGTCAGCGACTGCCAGCAAACCAAGAAGGAAGCACCAGAAACCCCTAAGAACAAAAAACAAGTGTTCCCATCACCTCAACCTACAGATTACATGCGCGAACAACAATGTGCAGTGGATGTCACCAAATATCTCATCCGCAAAGAAATGGTTAGCTCAGGCTTTCTCCAATTTGATGACTGTCCTGAGAACTATTGGGCATGGAAATCTTCCTTTCTGAATGCCACTGAAGGTCTGAACTTATCACCAGCAGAAATGATTAATTTAATGATAAAATGGCTTGGCACCGAGTCAGCAGAGCACGCTAAGAGGATGAGAAGAGCAAACCTGTTTAACCCTGCAGCAGGACTCAACATGACCTGGAGAAGACTAGAAGAAACGTATGGATCCCCAGAGGTAATAGAAGGAGCACTGTTGAATAAACTTGAAGTCTTTCCCAAGGTGGGCTACAGAGACAACGTGCGGCTACAAGAACTAAGTGATCTTCTACTAGAGATAGAATATGCCAAAGAGGATGGCTACTTGCAAGGACTTTCGTATCTAGATACAGCTAGAGGCACTAATCCCATAGTAGAGAAGCTACCTTCAAATCTGCAAGACAAGTGGATGTCTGTGGGAGGTAAATTCAAAGAAGATTATGGAGTCTCTTTTCCCCCTTTCTCTGTGTTTTCTAGGTTTGTCCGACAGCAAGCGAAAATCCGAAGTGATCCCAGTTTCGCCTTCACCACCAGCGGCAATCAATCACACAGACCAGAGAGACCTCACAGACCTCACGGTAGGACCTATGTATCCACACACAAAACAGCTGTACCTTCAGAAGTCACAGACTACCAAAGCACCCACAAGGTACACACCATAGAAAACCCTGATAGACATTGTCCAATACACAAAAAAACACATCCACTAAAGAAATGCAAAGGCTTTAGAAGCAAACCCATCGCAGAGCGGATGTCCTTCCTTAAACAAAACGGCATCTGTTTCAAGTGCTGCGGATCTACTTATCACATTGCCAAAGACTGCAAAATACCAGTAGAATGTACAGAATGTGGCAGTGAGAGACATATTGCAGCTTTGCACCCCGGCCCTGCTCCTGCCCCACTAGAGACTGTAGAACCCAGGAAAGATCAGGGCAGGGAGCAACAAGAGACACTCTCCTCTGTAATGTCCAATTGCACCGAAGTATGTGGACAAGGCAAGAGTGCACGATCATGCTCTAAAATCTGTCTAGTGACTGTGTATCCCACTGGCAAGAGAGAAAGGGCGGTGAAAATGTATGCAGTGCTAGATGAACAGAGTAACAGATCCCTTGCAAAGTCAGATTTCTTTGATATCTTTAACCTTAAGGCAAGTGCAGTTCCATACACTCTAAGGACATGTGCAGGGACAATTGAAACCACAGGGAGAAGAGCTACTGACTTTACCATTGAATCCTTCAATAAGAAAGTGCAGTTCCCATTTCCTACCCTAATAGAGTGTGGCATGATACCTGACGACAAAACTGAGATTCCATCTCCAGAAGTAGCTCATCACCACCCCCACCTCCGCTCAATTGCTCACCTAATCCCAGCTGTTGAGCCAGATGTTTCTATCCTTCTACTTCTTGGAAGAGATATCCTTCAGGTACACAAGGTACGCCAGCAAATCAATGGACCTTATAATGCCCCTTATGCACAGAGACTGGACCTGGGGTGGGTCATTGTAGGAGAAGTTTGCCTGGGGACAGTGCACCAGCCTGACAACGTTAGCACTTTGAAGACGTCTGTGTTAACAAATGGACGCACATCCCTTCTCAGTCCCTGTCACAACAACTTCATTGTCAAGGAAAGCTTTGGCAGGTCAACACAACACTGTGACTTTTCTACACTATATGGTAAAGAAGAAGTCAACTCCAACATTGAGACAGACAATCTAGGGATAACAGTATTTCAGAGAACTAAAGATGATGATAAACAGGCCCTCTCTATAGAAGATCAGATCTTCTTGCAGATTATGGATAAAGAAGCTTACCAAGATGACAATCACAGTTGGGTGGCTCCTCTCCCCTTTCGCACACCCAGACGTGTTTTGCCTAGTAACAGGGAGCAAGCCATGAAGCGTTTGCATTCACTCAGCAAAACACTGCAGAGAAAGCCAGAAGTGAAAAGAGATTTCACTGAATTCATTAAGGGGATGCTAGACAATAATCACGCTGAAGTTGCAGGACCACTTGAGACAGACAGGGAACACTGGTATCTACCAATGTTTGGTGTTTACCATCCACACAAACCTAACCAAATCAGGATAGTTTTTGATTCCAGTGCAGAGTATAAAGGAGTGTCTTTAAATGACGTACTGTTGAGTGGCCCTGACCTAAACAATACTTTGATAGGTGTCCTCATGCGCTTCAGGAAAGAGCCCGTTGCTTTCACAGCAGATGTGCAACAAATGTTTTATTGCTTTCTTGTCAGAGAAGACCACAGAGACTTTCTACGTTTTCTCTGGTACAAAGACAATGACATAGACAAAGAAATTGTCGAGTACAGAATGAAAGTGCATGTATTTGGCAATAGCCCCTCTCCTGCCGTCGCTATATACTGCATGCAAAAGGCTGCCCAGAAAAATGCAGAGTGCTATGGACAAGAAGCCAAACACTTTGTATTGAGACATTTCTATGTAGATGATGGACTCGCTTCTGCTAGCACACCTGAAGATGCAATATCCATCCTTATCAAAGCAAAACAAATGCTGGCAGAATCCAATCTGCGTCTTCATAAAATCGCTTCCAACAGCCAAAAAGTAATGGAAGCCTTCCCTGTAGCAGACAGAGCTAAGGACCTTAAAGATCTTTGCCTAGGTACAGACGCCCTTCCCTTGCAGAAAAGCCTAGGCCTAAGTTGGGATCTAGAAAATGATAGTTTTGTTTTCAGAGTTTCTTCAGAGGAAAAGCCTTTTACACGTAGAGGCATTCTATCCACGGTAAATAGCCTCTATGATCCCCTAGGGTTTGTATCACCTGTGACAATAAGAGGTAAGGCCTTAGTTCGTGAACTGTCATCTGGGAAAAATGAATGGGATGCATTGCTTCCACAAGAGAGACTAAGTGAGTGGGTTCAATGGACAGAATCCTTGCAAGCGTTAGAGCACCTAAAGATAGACAGATGCTATGTGCCCATATCTCTATCATCAGCTTGCAGGAAAGAACTGTGCATCTTCTCAGACGCATCCACTACAGCTATAGGTGCAGTAGCTTACTTGAAAGTAATTGATGCAGAAAATGTGTGTCGTGTTGGATTTGTCATGGGAAAGTCCAAATTAAGCCCAAAACCAGCCCACACTATTCCTCGTTTAGAGTTGTGTGCTGCTGTACTTGCAGTTGAAATGTCTGAGCTAATCACAGATCAACTAGACACTGATTTTGATGCTGTGAAATTCTTCACTGATAGCAAGACTGTCCTAGGGTACATTTGCAACACCACTAGGAGGTTCTATCTGTATGTCTCCAACAGAGTGAATAGAATCAGGCAGTCTACACACCCAGATCAGTGGTCCTATGTATCTACAGAGCAAAACCCTGCAGATTATGCCACTAGGCCTACTCAAGCAGCATGCCTTCAGAACTCCATTTGGTTCTCAGGCCCATCCTTTCTGTACCAACCACACTGTGAGGATATAGACACTGCTAATGTTTTTCCACTCATAGAGCCTGAAGCTGACCCTGAAATTAGATTTGAAATTACGAGCTTCAGCACCAGAGCTTCTGAAGCCACACTTCACTCACATTGCTTTGATAGATTTTCTTGCTGGAAGATATTAGTTAAGACCCTAGCCAGACTCATCCATGTCGCTAAAACCTTCCAGAGGGAAACAAGCAGCAATCAGGTCAGAAGGTGGGAAAGTTTCCATGAACAAGTCAATCTAGAAGAACTTGCTCAGGCAAAGTCTGTTATAATCTCTTCTGTTCAAAGCAAACATTTCCAGAAGGAAATTGACTGCATCAAAAAACAAAAGACATTCCCAAAACAAAGCCGTCTTAGGAAGCTTAGCCCCTTTTTAGACAAAAATGGGTTGTTGAGAGTAGGTGGACGTTTGTCTCTTGCAGAACTTTCAGAGGAAGAGAAACAGCCTGTCATTATACCTTATAATCACCACATTGCAACACTGTTTGTTAGGTACTATCATGAACAAGTAGTTCACCAAGGGCGACACATCACAGAGGGTGCAATTAGATCCGCAGGTTTCTGGATTCTTGGTGGCAAACGCTTGGTATCAGCTGTTATACACAAATGTGTCATCTGCCGCAAGCTGCGAGGAAGATTACAAAGTCAAAAGATGGCAGAGCTACCAGAGGACAGAGTAATTGCTCAACCACCTTTCACCAATGTGGGCTTAGATGTATTTGGTCCGTGGTCTGTCTTAACCCGCCGCACTAGAGGAGGCAGCGCAGACAGTAAACGATGGGCAGTCCTTTTCACTTGTTTGTCCACCCGAGCTGTACACATAGAGCTACTTGAAACCATGTCAACATCAAGCTTTATTAATGCTTTGAGGAGATTCTTCTCAATTCGTGGCCCAGCAAAACTGCTCCGTTCTGACAGAGGAACAAACTTTGTAGGAGCCTGCAAGGAACTTAACATTTGTGCCAGCGAATCACAATTGCAAGACTTTCTCCAAGACAGAGGATGTACATGGGTCTTTAATCCTCCACACTCTTCACACATGGGTGGTGTCTGGGAGAGACTTATAGGTATTGCCAGGCGAATCTTGGACGCTATGTTGCTACAAACTAAAACTGCTCACTTGACCCATGAGACTTTAAGCACCTTTATGGCAGAGGTTACAGCTATTATGAATGCCAGGCCTATAGTTCCTGTGTCCTCAGACCCTGATACACCTATGGTCCTTACCCCAGCAATGTTGTTGACTCAAAAGGTGAACTCTTTGTCTGCTCCATCCGGAACCATAAGTACAACACAAGTTCATGCTAAACAATGGAAGCAAGTACAATGCTTGGCAGACACCTTTTGGAAAAGATGGAAGAGGGAGTATCTGTCAAATCTGCAACGCCGTAGGAAATGGACTGAGGATCGCCCAAATGTAAAAGTGGGTGATGTTGTTCTGTTGAAGGACAGCCAAGAGAGCAGGAACGAGTGGCCTGTAGGACTTATTGTCAATGCTCTACCAAGCAGGGATGGCAATGTTAGGAAGGTGGAGGTCAAGATTGCAAAGAATGGGACTTCCAAAATGTATCTTAGACCTATAACTGATGTCATAGTTTTAGTTTCAGATTAGCTAGGATTCCATTTCCTGTTTATGTTTTTTCTGCATAGCAGTAGTTATTTAGGTAGTGACATAATAATAATTATGCCAGACAGGGAGTGTTCCGCCTATTTTGCATTATAATGTGCTGTAAAGATTGTACTGAAATATTATGTTTGACGTTGCTGCCATCTAGTGGTCAAAGTTAGTTTCTTCTTCGCCAGAACTTTACAGGAAGTGTATTGTTCTCTGAGCCAGAGGCAGTAACCTTTAACCTGGAACTGTATTTCCTCCATTTCATCACTGCTCCTGGATCTTGCAGGCTGCATGCAGAGGAGCTCTTGATTTATTCCTGGACTAATGGTGGAATTGTCTGTGAGTACTCTCACTGATGAAGTGAGGCTACTGTATTATGTGTAATGTACTGATACATATGTTTTGTTTATGTTTATATTGTAGTTTTACAAAGTTATTCAGAAAAGAGAATACAAACAGATCTGATGTCTCACGTTTCTTGACTTCTGAATTATTGTTAAGCTGTCTGACTAGTGTTATACAACAGTCAATAACGCAAACCAGAACACCCCCTGTAAGAGATCAGAGCTGCCAGGCAGCAGGGGGCAGACCCCCCCCCCCTCCCCAGTTTGAATATCGTTGGTGGCACAGTGTGCCCCCACCATCGCCCCCCCTCCCTCCCTCTATTGTATTAAATCGTTGGTGGCACAGTGTGCCAACCACCATCGGCCCCCCTCCCTCCCTCTATTGTATTAAATCGTTGGTGGCACAGTGTGCCAACCACCATCGCCCCCCCCCCCTCTATAGCAGTAACATTGCTGGCAGTGTGCGGTCTCAACAGTAGAAGATTCATACTTACCTGCTTCTTGCTGCTGCGATGTCTGTGTCCGGCCGGGAGCTCCTCCTACTGGTAAGTGACAGTTCTTTAGCAATGCGCCGCACAGACCTTTCACTTACCAGTAGGAGGAGCTCCCGGCCGGACACAGACGTCGCAGCAGCAAGAAGCAGGTAAGTATGAATCTTCTACTGTTGAGACCGCGCACTGCCACCAATGTTACTGCTATAGAGGGAGGGGGGGGGGGCGATGGTGGTTGGCACACTGTGCCACCAACGATTTAATACAATAGAGGGAGGGAGGGGGGCCGATGGTGGTTGGCACACTGTGCCACCAACGATTTAATACAATAGAGGGAGGGAGGGGGGCCGATGGTGGTTGGCACACTGTGCCACCAACGATTTAATACAATAGAGGGAGGGAGGGGGGGCACACTGTGCCACCAACGATCTTCAAACTGGGGAGGGGGGGGGGCTGCCCCCTGCTGCCTGGCAGCCCTTATCTCTTACAGGGGAATATGATAGTACAATTAACCCCTTTAGGTGCCGCACTTAAAGGGGTTAATTGTGCTATCATATCCCCCAGTAAGAGATCGGGTGCTGCCAGGCAGCAGGGGGCAGTCTTGTACAAAGTTTGTAGTGTATTCTAACCTGAAGCGTCCCCATCACCATGGGAACGCCTCTGTGTTAGAATATACTGTCGGATTTGAGGTTCACGAAGTAGCTCATATCCGACAGTATATTCTAACATAGAGGCGTTCCCATGGTGATGGGGACGCTTCAAGTTAAAATATACCATCGGATTGGAGAAAACTCCAATCCGATGGTATAAAAGAACTCCAGACTTTACATTGAAAGTCAATGGGGACGGATCCGTTTGAAATGGCACCATATTGTGTCAACATCAAACGGATCCGTCCCCATTGACTTGCATTGTAATTCAGGACGGATCCGTTTGGCTCCGCACGGCCAGGCGGACACCAAAACGACTTTTTTTTCATGTCCGTGGATCCTCCAAAAATCAAGGAAGACCCACGGACGAAAAAACGGTCACGGATCACGGACCCACGGACCCCGTTTTTGCGGGCCGTGAAAAAAAACTGTCGTGTGCATGAGGCCTATTGCTGGTTAAATGCACTTGGTGTGACAGCTTCACCCTGATGTAGGCTTTAGCCAAAAAACAACCACACCGTTGAGGGTTAAATGCACTTGGTCGCAGCTTGTGCTGGCGCACCACAAGACACAAAATGGCCGCCGATCACCCCAGAAAAATGTGACTGACAAACGGTCTGGGCAGCCTAAAAACAGTGAGCAATTGAGTATCAGCAGCTCAATGATCCACAGCTGCAGATCGATCAATAATCAAGTATTTTGGAGGAGTTAATCTGCCTAATCTCGCCCTACTGTCGCAGCCGCAACCTCTCCCTACGCTAATCAGAGCAGAGTGACGGGCGGCGCTATGTGACTCCAGCTTAAATAGAGGCTGGGTCACATGGTGCTCTGGCCAATCACAGCCATGCCAATAGTAGGCATGGCTGTGATGGCCTCTTGGGGCAAGTAGTATGACGCTTGTTGATTGGCTGCTTTGCAGCCTTTCAAAAAGCGCCAAGAAAGCGTCACAAAAGCGCCAAGAAAGCGACGAACACCGAACCCGAACCCGGACTTTTATGAAAATGTCCGGGTTCGGGTCCGTGTCACGGAAACCCCAAAATTCGGTACGAACCCGAACTATACAGTTCGAGTTCGCTCATCCCTAATTAGGGGTATACACATCTGCAAATCTGGATGACAAATGGTCTATGAGGGGCCGAATTTTATGGAGCCGGTCATAAGCAGGGTGGCCTCTTGGATGACAGGTGCTATTGTCCGTAAAATGCATAAAGCACATGATGGCCTCAAAATGTGCCCTAGACATTGCAGCAGAGAACATGGGCATGAAATGTATTGGGTCTTTAGACCAATATGACCGCAATACATTTTTTTTAGTTAGACCCATGCTGAGGAGAAGGCCCCAGACTCATCCATGTCGCTAAAACCTTCCAGAGGGAAACAAGCAGCAATCAGGTCAGAAGGTGGGAAAGTTTCCATGAACAAGTCAATCTAGAAGAACTTGCTCAGGCAAAGTCTGTTATAATCTCTTCTGTTCAAAGCAAACATTTCCAGAAGGAAATTGACTGCATCAAAAAACAAAAGACATTCCCAAAACAAAGCCGTCTTAGGAAGCTTAGCCCCTTTTTAGACAAAAATGGGTTGTTGAGAGTAGGTGGACGTTTGTCTCTTGCAGAACTTTCAGAGGAAGAGAAACAGCCTGTCATTATACCTTATAATCACCACATTGCAACACTGTTTGTTAGGTACTATCATGAACAAGTAGTTCACCAAGGGCGACACATCACAGAGGGTGCAATTAGATCCGCAGGTTTCTGGATTCTTGGTGGCAAACGCTTGGTATCAGCTGTTATACACAAATGTGTCATCTGCCGCAAGCTGCGAGGAAGATTACAAAGTCAAAAGATGGCAGAGCTACCAGAGGACAGAGTAATTGCTCAACCACCTTTCACCAATGTGGGCTTAGATGTATTTGGTCCGTGGTCTGTCTTAACCCGCCGCACTAGAGGAGGCAGCGCAGACAGTAAACGATGGGCAGTCCTTTTCACTTGTTTGTCCACCCGAGCTGTACACATAGAGCTACTTGAAACCATGTCAACATCAAGCTTTATTAATGCTTTGAGGAGATTCTTCTCAATTCGTGGCCCAGCAAAACTGCTCCGTTCTGACAGAGGAACAAACTTTGTAGGAGCCTGCAAGGAACTTAACATTTGTGCCAGCGAATCACAATTGCAAGACTTTCTCCAAGACAGAGGATGTACATGGGTCTTTAATCCTCCACACTCTTCACACATGGGTGGTGTCTGGGAGAGACTTATAGGTATTGCCAGGCGAATCTTGGACGCTATGTTGCTACAAACTAAAACTGCTCACTTGACCCATGAGACTTTAAGCACCTTTATGGCAGAGGTTACAGCTATTATGAATGCCAGGCCTATAGTTCCTGTGTCCTCAGACCCTGATACACCTATGGTCCTTACCCCAGCAATGTTGTTGACTCAAAAGGTGAACTCTTTGTCTGCTCCATCCGGAACCATAAGTACAACACAAGTTCATGCTAAACAATGGAAGCAAGTACAATGCTTGGCAGACACCTTTTGGAAAAGATGGAAGAGGGAGTATCTGTCAAATCTGCAACGCCGTAGGAAATGGACTGAGGATCGCCCAAATGTAAAAGTGGGTGATGTTGTTCTGTTGAAGGACAGCCAAGAGAGCAGGAACGAGTGGCCTGTAGGACTTATTGTCAATGCTCTACCAAGCAGGGATGGCAATGTTAGGAAGGTGGAGGTCAAGATTGCAAAGAATGGGACTTCCAAAATGTATCTTAGACCTATAACTGATGTCATAGTTTTAGTTTCAGATTAGCTAGGATTCCATTTCCTGTTTATGTTTTTTCTGCATAGCAGTAGTTATTTAGGTAGTGACATAATAATAATTATGCCAGACAGGGAGTGTTCCGCCTATTTTGCATTATAATGTGCTGTAAAGATTGTACTGAAATATTATGTTTGACGTTGCTGCCATCTAGTGGTCAAAGTTAGTTTCTTCTTCGCCAGAACTTTACAGGAAGTGTATTGTTCTCTGAGCCAGAGGCAGTAACCTTTAACCTGGAACTGTATTTCCTCCATTTCATCACTGCTCCTGGATCTTGCAGGCTGCATGCAGAGGAGCTCTTGATTTATTCCTGGACTAATGGTGGAATTGTCTGTGAGTACTCTCACTGATGAAGTGAGGCTACTGTATTATGTGTAATGTACTGATACATATGTTTTGTTTATGTTTATATTGTAGTTTTACAAAGTTATTCAGAAAAGAGAATACAAACAGATCTGATGTCTCACGTTTCTTGACTTCTGAATTATTGTTAAGCTGTCTGACTAGTGTTATACAACAGTCAATAACGCAAACCAGAACACCCCCTGTAAGAGATCAGAGCTGCCAGGCAGCAGGGGGCAGACCCCCCCCCCCTCCCCAGTTTGAATATCGTTGGTGGCACAGTGTGCCCCCACCATCGCCCCCCCTCCCTCCCTCTATTGTATTAAATCGTTGGTGGCACAGTGTGCCAACCACCATCGGCCCCCCTCCCTCCCTCTATTGTATTAAATCGTTGGTGGCACAGTGTGCCAACCACCATCGCCCCCCCCCCCCTCTATAGCAGTAACATTGCTGGCAGTGTGCGGTCTCAACAGTAGAAGATTCATACTTACCTGCTTCTTGCTGCTGCGATGTCTGTGTCCGGCCGGGAGCTCCTCCTACTGGTAAGTGACAGTTCTTTAGCAATGCGCCGCACAGACCTTTCACTTACCAGTAGGAGGAGCTCCCGGCCGGACACAGACGTCGCAGCAGCAAGAAGCAGGTAAGTATGAATCTTCTACTGTTGAGACCGCGCACTGCCACCAATGTTACTGCTATAGAGGGAGGGGGGGGGGCGATGGTGGTTGGCACACTGTGCCACCAACGATTTAATACAATAGAGGGAGGGAGGGGGGCCGATGGTGGTTGGCACCCTGTGCCACCAACGATTTAATACAATAGAGGGAGGGAGGGGGGCCGATGGTGGTTGGCACACTGTGCCACCAACGATTTAATACAATAGAGGGAGGGAGGGGGGGCACACTGTGCCACCAACGATCTTCAAACTGGGGAGGGGGGGGGGCTGCCCCCTGCTGCCTGGCAGCCCTTATCTCTTACAGGGGAATATGATAGTACAATTAACCCCTTTAGGTGCCGCACTTAAAGGGGTTAATTGTGCTATCATATCCCCCAGTAAGAGATCGGGTGCTGCCAGGCAGCAGGGGGCAGTCTTGTACAAAGTTTGTAGTGTATTCTAACCTGAAGCGTCCCCATCACCATGGGAACGCCTCTGTGTTAGAATATACTGTCGGATTTGAGGTTCACGAAGTAGCTCATATCCGACAGTATATTCTAACATAGAGGCGTTCCCATGGTGATGGGGACGCTTCAAGTTAAAATATACCATCGGATTGGAGAAAACTCCAATCCGATGGTATAAAAGAACTCCAGACTTTACATTGAAAGTCAATGGGGACGGATCCGTTTGAAATGGCACCATATTGTGTCAACATCAAACGGATCCGTCCCCATTGACTTGCATTGTAATTCAGGACGGATCCGTTTGGCTCCGCACGGCCAGGCGGACACCAAAACGACTTTTTTTTCATGTCCGTGGATCCTCCAAAAATCAAGGAAGACCCACGGACGAAAAAACGGTCACGGATCACGGACCCACGGACCCCGTTTTTGCGGGCCGTGAAAAAAAACTGTCGTGTGCATGAGGCCTATTGCTGGTTAAATGCACTTGGTGTGACAGCTTCACCCTGATGTAGGCTTTAGCCAAAAAACAACCACACCGTTGAGGGTTAAATGCACTTGGTCGCAGCTTGTGCTGGCGCACCACAAGACACAAAATGGCCGCCGATCACCCCAGAAAAATGTGACTGACAAACGGTCTGGGCAGCCTAAAAACAGTGAGCAATTGAGTATCAGCAGCTCAATGATCCACAGCTGCAGATCGATCAATAATCAAGTATTTTGGAGGAGTTAATCTGCCTAATCTCGCCCTACTGTCGCAGCCGCAACCTCTCCCTACGCTAATCAGAGCAGAGTGACGGGCGGCGCTATGTGACTCCAGCTTAAATAGAGGCTGGGTCACATGGTGCTCTGGCCAATCACAGCCATGCCAATAGTAGGCATGGCTGTGATGGCCTCTTGGGGCAAGTAGTATGACGCTTGTTGATTGGCTGCTTTGCAGCCTTTCAAAAAGCGCCAAGAAAGCGTCACAAAAGCGCCAAGAAAGCGACGAACACCGAACCCGAACCCGGACTTTTATGAAAATGTCCGGGTTCGGGTCCGTGTCACGGAAACCCCAAAATTCGGTACGAACCCGAACTATACAGTTCGAGTTCGCTCATCCCTAATTAGGGGTATACACATCTGCAAATCTGGATGACAAATGGTCTATGAGGGGCCGAATTTTATGGAGCCGGTCATAAGCAGGGTGGCCTCTTGGATGACAGGTGCTATTGTCCGTAAAATGCATAAAGCACATGATGGCCTCAAAATGTGCCCTAGACATTGCAGCAGAGAACATGGGCATGAAATGTATTGGGTCTTTAGACCAATATGACCGCAATACATTTTTTTTAGTTAGACCCATGCTGAGGAGAAGGCCCAAAAAAAATTTAAACTCGGAAACGGTGACTGGTTTCCACCGGAAAGGCTGGGCATAGAAGCTTTCCGGATTGGCGGTAATAAACTGTGTGGCGTAGCGGTTGGTTTCTGCCACAACTAGGTCATAGAGATCCGCGGTAAAAAACAGCTCAAAAAACTGAAGGGCCGATCCTAAATGAGCCGTCTCCACGCGAACTCCAGACTGGGTGGTGAAAGGGGGCAATACGGGTGCGGCGGAATCAGGGGATTGCCAATTAGGATTTGCCAGCACCTCTGGGAGACTAAGGGTTTTACGGGCCTGTGAACGCGGTGGCTGCGACAGGGGAGTTATTGCACGTGCCACCGTACCAGCTGGAACTGCCCTTCTGGTGCTCGCCACTTCACCAGGGAATACGGCAGTGCTGGTAGAAGGTCCAGGCTGTGCTGCGCTGCTGGTGTATGCCGCACCATAAACAAGATCAGCGCTAGCACCACTCTGCTGCAAATGAGGATCATCATGCAGGGTATGCAGAACCCTGACATGGGATCGGGTACGTCTGGCCGTAGCAGGGACCTCTACCTCGTCATCCTCACTAGCCGTTAGAGTGCCACTGCTGTCTACAGGTTCATATTCTGAACCACTGGATTCAGCGGATGAGGCGTCCCCATCGCTTTCATCCATCACGGCCAGAATCCTGTAGGCCTCTTCAGCGGAATACCCCTTGTTTGACATTTTGGGTTCACTAAATTTAGGGGGTATTCCTCTGAGACTACCCGGGAAAAAGAGCAAACCTGCCTAGTAAAAGGGAGTGCTTGCGAAGTAAAGCTGCGATCGCTAATAAAGATCCAAAAAGCTCAAAAGTGATCTTTATAGCGGCGCAGCGATTTTACAGTGTTTTTGCAGTGATCAGAAAAAAAAAATTCTGTCACTGCAGCGGGGCGGACTGAACGCAAGTGTGCGCACAAGATCAGGCCTGATCGGGCGAACACTGCGTTTTTTGTAGAACCTAAGGTGACCCTAATGTACTTATATAGATCTGATTGCGATCAGTATTGATCACTTACAGATACTATATAGTACTAGTGCTGATTAGCGACAGCGATGACGCTAATCAGCGACTAATCGGTGACTGCGGTGCGGTGCGGTGGGCGCTAAACTACCTAGCAAGTAGCTAACTACCTGGCAGGGATGAGGGACCCTTACAGGGGGGGTGATCAATGATAGGGGGGTGGACAAGGGGGTGATCAGGGTGATCAGGGAGTCTAATATGGGTGATCAGGTGCTAAATAAGGGGTTAATAAATGACAGGGTAATATCTAATGTGTAGTGTGGTGTTTGGTGCTACTTACTGAGCTGCCTGTGTCCTCTGGTGGTCGATCCAAGCGAAAGGGACCACCAGAGGACCAGGCAGCAGTTACATCAGACGCTATTTTCAAAATAGCGTCTGACATAACCATTTCATTGGACGATTCAAAAATCTACAGCCTGCCAGCCAATGATCGCGGCCGGCAGGCTGCAGATGAACTTGTGCACTATGCGTTCCTGTGAACGCGCGCTCCTGTGTGCGCGCGTTCACAGGAAATCTCGGCTCACGCGAGATGACGCCAATCGGCGTTAGCGTAGCCTGGGAGCGCGGCGGAGATGACGCCTTTCGGCGTTAACTTAGCGGTAAGTGGTTAATAAATGACCCCCTTAATTTTGGAATAGAGAGCTCAGCTCCACTGAAAACATCATGAGGGTAAGATGTCTTGCTACCATCACCTCTATTTGTATCATATGGGTGTTGGCCGAGTCCCATGTTGGTCGATTGAGGTTCGTTAATTTGTCCGCACAACTCTCTGTAACTTTTATTTATCTTTATCTTTGCGTATATATACACTCACCTAAAGAATTATTAGGAACACCTGTTCTATTTCTCATGAATGCGATTATCTAGTCAACCAATCACATGGCAGTTGCTTCAATGCATGTAGGGTTGTGGTCCTGGTCAAAACAATCTCCTGAACTCCAAACTGAATGTCAGAATGTGAAAGAAAGGTGATTTAAGCAATTTTGAGCGTGGCATGGTTGTTGGTGCCAGACGGGCCCGTCTGAGTATTTCGCAATCTGCTCAGTTACTGGGATTTTCACGCACAACCATTTCTAGGGTTTACAAAGAATGGTGTGAAAAGGGAAAAACATCCAGTATGTGGCAGTACTGTGTAGCCGAAAATGCGTTGTTGATGCTAGAGGTCAGAGGAGAATGGGCCGACTGATTCAAGCTGATAGAAGAGCAACGTTGACTAAAATAACCACTCGTTACAACTGAGGTATGCAGCAAAGCATTTGTGAAGCCACAACACGCACAACCTTGAGGCGGATGGGCTACAACAGCAGAAGACCCCACCGGGTACCACTCATCTCCACTACAAATAGGAAAAAGAGGCTACAATTTGCACAAGCTCACCAAAATTGGACTGTTGAAGACTGGAAAAATGTTGCCTGGTCTGAAGAGTCTCGATTTCTGTTGAGACATTCAAATGGTAGAGTCCGAATTTGGTGTAAACAGAATAAGAACATGTATCCATCATGCCTTGCTACCACTGTGCAGGCTGGTGGTGGTGGTGTAATGGTGTGGGGGATGTTTTCTGGGCACACTTTAGGCCCCTTAGTGCCAATTGGCCATCGTTTAAATGCCACGGGCTAACTGAGCATTGTTTCTGACCATGTCCATCCCTTCATGACCACCATGTACCCATCCTCTGATGGCTACTTCCAGCAGGATAATGCACCATGTCGCAAAGCTCGAATCATTTCAAAATTGGTTTCTTGAACATGACAATGAGTTCACTGTACTAAAATAGCCCCCACAGTCACCAGATCTCAACCCAATAGAGCATCTTTGGGATGTGGTGGAACGGGAGCTTCGTGCCCTGGATGTGCATCCCTCAAATCTCCATCAACTGCAAGATGCTATCCTATCAATATGGGCCAACATTTCTAAAGAATGCTATCAGCACCTTGTTGAATCAATGCCAAGAATGAAGGCAGTTCTGAAGGCAAAAGGGGGTCGTATTAGTATGGTGTTCCTAATAATTCTTTAGGTGAGTGTGTATATATATATATATATTATATAAAGCTGAGTGTGTGTGTGTATGTATGTATGTCCACTGAAGGAATCCGCACCGCCGCATTTACAATCACGAAATTTGGCACATACAGGTGTCCGGGAAGGTTTTAGACTGGGTCTCAGCTCTCTAAGACTTATCGTTCCTGAGATATTCCAAAAAATTGCATTAGCCAATAGAAGCCTGGTCACATGACCCTTATCAGCCAATAGAAGCTCGCTGGCCCTTAGTCTCCACATACACACAGTTTTAAACCAGGTTTCCATAACAACCCAGCCATTTTTCTTCACTGCTGTAGGTCAGCAGTGCTAGACAGGTATAAGACAAGCTCTGCAGCCCGTGGCCAATGATCATTTTGCATTGTCTGACAGCTTTCTCAAGGCCATGCTTAAATACCCACATACTGCCACATCATTAAAATCACATATTAAATGAAAATACTCATTATTCATAAAAATGGGGCCAAATTCTGATTATTTAATCTACATGGTCCCAGAGCTTCAGTCCATATGATCCATTGCACTTTACACTGTAACAGGTATTTGCGTCTGGCATTTAACTCTCTGTATACCTGCAAACATTAATTAATGACATGGGATCACCCTTATGTTGTTCACGGACATGTAATAAGTCTCTTATGGCCCTTTCCTAAATGCAATGAATAGAGATGTTTATAAAAGCACTTGTATAATGGATGAATGATTTTGCCAATATAATAATACTCACATCTACAAAATATAGCATATACTACAAAATCTGACTTAAAGGTTATAAATTGTTGTACTAGGTGTTGAATTGGACCTAGGCGCAATGTCTCGCCGACTCGCATAGAACCACAATGTGCCAGTGCTTGCAAATTACTTGTTTAATATAATCTGAAAGGGGACTGAACTGAAACGAGAAAACAAATCTATTCTCCTGTTTGAGTCTACGATCTTTGTATAACATATCCTGGCGATCCTGATGAACTGCACGCCTAAATACCTCAGAGGTCACATTCTCTTCATATCGCCGTGCACTTAATCTGTCAGCTAACTCCATTGCCTGTTCTAGAAAAACTTCATATTCACTGCTTCATATCAGTGGCGTTGCTAGGGCTGGTGTCACCTGGTGTGGTAGAAAATGGTGTCACCCCCCCAAACCCCCCCCCCCAGCAGCTCACCTAGGTCAGGTGCACCCCATTTTTGCTGGTTGGCTGACCGAGACACCAAATGCTGTTCAATTTCTTTGTGTGGTCATCGTGTTCTGACCTGTGTGGACGAGTCATTTAGGGGACGTCCTGCCACCGTGCCGCTGACATCCCTTCACGTCCTTCACTGAGCCTGCCGACTGACCCAAGCGGTAACAGCGGGGGGGGGGGGGGGGGTTGGATAGTAAACAGACCGCTGACGGGAGTGGATGTTGGGGGTGCTAGCAGACAGATCGCCGACGGGGGAGGGGTGCTAGTGGTGTTGGGTCCGGCCAGGGGTGCATTAAGTGCATTGGAGGCCTGGGGCTGTCTACCCCACACAGGCCCTTCCCTCCATTTTAGTTTAAAAAAAATCAGTATGAAAGGGCTGCGGTGCTTCGTGAGCGTCACAGTCTCTTCCTAGGCCATATGACATCATATTCATCGTTCACATGGCCTAGGTGAAGCTATCTGAGTCATTGGGGCTGAACTTCAATACCAAGCGCAGTGCTATCAAATGGAGAGAGCTGTGCTTGGTAAGGAGCAAAGAGGCTGCAGCGCTCACTGGAACATCGCGGTCTCCTCAAACTACTGATTGTCGGGGGTGCCAGGAGTCAGACCCCCACCAATCTCCTAACTCTCTGTGTACAGATGTCATACATGATACCTGCAGTCCTATGTAACACCCCACATAACACAGTGAATTATTGTGTTATGTTGGGTGTTAAATAGGACTGCAGGGAACATCTACATTATCTGCACACAGAAAGTTAGCACTGTTATCTGGGCTGTTACATAGGACTGCAGGTGACATCTACAAATTAAAATCTTAGCCCGCTCTACATATAGGAGAATACAACACCACATACCTCTTACTTCCAGTGACATCTCCTGTCATGTATGGAAGATATTGGGATCTGCACACCTTAAATGGGGTGGGTGCTCATAGAGGATCAAGACAATTGTAGGTAGGGATCTATGGCACACCACACATTGTGATATTAAAGATAGTAGTTTTAATTCATTAATTCATGTGCTTTATCTTTACAGCACTTTGTGTTATTCCACATCCAGTTTTACATATTAGGCATAACATAGGGTCATATACAGAAGTCCCGACGTTTTGGCAGGGCCGTCTTTACCAAGGGGCAAATGGGGCAGCTGCCCTGGGCCCAGTTGCTCCTGGGGGGCCCAAGGCAGCTGCCTCTTAAGCCCTGCTAGCTACTGCCCCGGGTGTCAGGCTGTCGGCTACACAGGCATCATGATCGTACTGTGTTAATGATCTTAATTTTAGGACCTTAATGAGTTGTGATCTAGGACCTTAATGACATCATTACCATGTGACCAGTAACCTAGCAATTACTGGTCACATGGCTATAAGGTCATCACAGGTCCTACTGAGTGTTGCAGAAGTTAACTGTGGAGGTTTTTGTGTAAAGATTACATCAGAAACAGGTGACAGGGGCTGTTATGTTAATATACTGTAAACTACTGTATAGTGGGGTGCTGTATACTGTGTGGTGGGCTGTATACTGTGTGGTGGGCTGTATATTGTGTGGTGGGCTGTATATTGTGTAATGGGCTGTATATTGTGTGGTGGGCTGTATACTGTGTGTGTGTGTGTGGGGGGGGGTGGCCTGTATACTGTGTGGGGGCCTGTATACTGTGTGGTGGGCTGTATACTGTGTGGGGCCTGTATAGTTGGGGGGGCCTGTATAGTGGGGGGAGTGCTATACTGCTGTACTGTATAGTGTGGGGGGCTGTATCGTGTATAGTTTGGGGTGCTGTATACAGTGAGGTGTTGTATACCATGAGGTGCTGTATACTGTGGGCTGCTATACTGCTTTACTATATACTGTGGGGTACTGTATAGTGTGGGGTGCTAAACTGCATACTGTGTGGTGCTGTATACTATAGGGTGCTATACTGCATACTGTGGGGTGCTGGGGTGCACTGTAACACTAGGGTGAGCCGAGCCCTGGTCTCCTTCCTGCAGAGCGGTGCCCACTTCCAGCCCAGAGCACTGATCCTGAGCCGCTGGAGTCTTCAGAACTGGAAGTATTTACAGTCATTCACTGGACTCTACCAGATGTGTGGATTTTTTGTGTGTGTGTTGTGGTGGAGGGCGTGATTGCCTGCTAAGGTGTGGGAAGGCGGGATCCAGGGGGCCCAAGTAAATTTTTGCCCAGGGTCCAATCAATATTAAAGACGGCCCTGCGTTTCGGTCAGTTGTGACCTTTATCAAGGGATCTAGGGAAAATGTAGTGAAATTATATAAATAGGAGGGAATAAAAAGACTGAGTAAAGAAAACAGAGATCCAGGATAAAGTTATGTACAAGAAAAATGTACACGGAAATATTAGTAATGAGAGACTAGGTATGGTCAATCTATGATTAAATGCCATTGTAAACCATTAAATAGGAGAGCTAGAGGCATAATATAGTATTAAATAGGGCAAGAGTGGAGGAGGAGAGAAAGCACCAGAAGATTGTAATGTGCAGACGGAGAATACAATTAGGTATTAGGGGTTAGGTAGATAATGATTGCCTTTGCTATAAATAATAGCACTACAGTGTGGGTACAGTGGCTAGTAAATAGATAATATTTAGAATGATAATTGGGACCTGTATAGCAAAGCATGTGTTTGGTATATAGGGAGATAAGAAAAAATTGTTAGGAAGGGAAAAAGTGATGGTGTAGATGCTTATATAAGTATATTGGGATAGACATAGAGGATGAAAGGAAAAATGGATAAAAGTTATGAAAAGATAGATTCACAGTAGGATAACATTGAAATGTTAATCCTGAGAAAATAAAATAAATTAAATAGCAATATTGATAGATAATATGCAATTATACTGACTGACTAGGGTGAGAAGGAGGAGGGGGGAGGAGAGAGGGGAGGAATGGAGGGGAGAAGAGGGGGAAAGGGAGAGGGAGGGGGGAAGGGGGAGGGGGAAGGAGAGAGGGGAGCCAATCTCACCCGTAGGAGTATCTGACTAGATGGATGAAAGAAAATCTTCCAATTTATAGTAAATCTGTAAACAAAAACAAAAAAATAGAATGCCAGAAATAATGGGACATATTATGTCATTTTATACTTTATAGTAAAAGTCACATTCTCTATTTAGTCCCTTTGGAAACAAAGTATCTAAGCGGTTTATCCAATATGATTCACGTTGCTTCAGTAACAAGCTCCTCGTCGTGGTATTGGTCTCTGTTTCAGAACTTGAAAACGCATTGTGGAGATTTGATGGTTAAACTGTTTTAAATGTGCCGGAATTGGTAAGAGTAACTGATCAGTTCTGATTGTAAATTTATGTTTGGTGATTCTATCTCTAATGTGCTGGGTGGTCTCACCAACGTAGATCAGTCCGCCGGTGCATTTAATCAGATATACAACATGAGAGGAATCACAAGTGAAATATCCCTTGATATGATATTTCTTGCCTGAGTGAGGATGTGTAATAACATCTCCTTTGATAACACTAGCACACTGTGCGCAGTGTAGGCACGGGAATGTGCCGGTTTTGGGAGTCCCTAGGAATCTTTGGCGAGGGATACTAGATAGGGGGCCAATATCAGCTCTAATCAGATGATCTCTGATATTTCGTGGACGTTTATTGCATGTAAGAGGAGGAGATTGAAACTTCTGTACATTAGGGTAAACTTGAGATAATATGTGCTACTGCTGACGGACCGTGTTTTGGATCTTCTGTGTGAGCGGATGGTATGTAAGTATACATGGTATCCTATTGGGAGTACTTGGAGGTTCAACTGTCTGTCGTGGTGGCCTATATTTAGGTTGAATCATATGCTGGGGGTATCCCCTCTGGATAAAACTTTGATGACATCGCTTCCTTGCTCTTTTCTCTGGTGGAAGGATCAGTTACAATTCATTCCACTCGAGTTAGTTGGGATTTGGGTAATTACATTTTTGTTGCTCTAAGATGACTGCTAGTATAATGTATAAGATCAGCAAAAACTATCATAATAAATATTAATAAACAGTATATAACAATGTGAACAACAATAAAAATACAAAAATAGGATATAAAAGGGACACAATATCTATCTATCAGTTGATAGCATAATGGAAAAAAATCACCTTCAGAAATCGCCTTGGAAAATAGTGGTATTCTGCTATGCGAAGTTCCAATTGGCATAAGTGGTGTTTTTGTTGTATACAATTCCAATCAACATAAGAGCGCAATAAATATCGATAGTGCTTAGTAATATAAGTTGTCTCTTACCCCTCGTGATCGATTATATTTTGCTCGCAGCGGGTAGATAGGTGTCCTGTTTATTCGATCACTGAATATAGAATCGAATCGCACATGTAGCGAGGTTCTCACCATGATGTTTGAATCCAAAGTAGTTTGTTGCAGGACCTGTGGCGTACCACGTGGTCTGCAGTATCCCTGGTAATCGGTCACCTGGTTGTCATGTGACTCTGAATAAAGGCGTGTCTTTGAATATCAAATCAAAGGTTTCAGCTGAAGATGAGAAATCTTGTGCTTTTTTTCCCAAATGGACTTTGTATTCCTTTTACTTTTCCTTATATCTTTACGACCCTCACTGCTCAGTACCAGACGTGTTTCGGGGTTAAGGGTACCCCTTCCTCAGTGGCTCACAGGTCCTGCAACAAACTACCTTGGATTCAAACATTGCGGTGAGAACCTCGCTACATGTGCGATTCGATTTGATATAATATTACTAAGCACTATCGATATCTATTGCGATCTTATGTTGATTGGAATTTTATACAAAAAAAACACCACTTATGCCAATTGGAACTTTGCATAGCAGAATACCACTATTTTCCAAGGCAATTTCTCAAGGCGATTTTTTTCGATTTTTTCGATTAATATTGATATTTTGAACCATTATGCTATCAACTGATAGATGGATATTGTGTCACTTTTATATCCTATTTTTGTATTTTTATTGTTGTTCACATTGTTATATACTGTTTATTATTATTTATTAATATTATTATAGTTTTTGCTGATGTTATATGTGACAATAAACCTATCATCCTAATTCATGTGTGGCCAAATTTAGAATGCCCCTCATCCACTTTATTACATATATCTTTAGGTTCATTTTAGCACAGGGGGTGCTAAGGGGTGTGCACCTATCCATCAGGAGGACTAATGAGCCACTATTATTTTGCTTTTATAATGTATAAGACTCTTTCTGTCCATTGGTTTGCTGTATAGATCAAAGCTTATGGAACCTTCTAGGTCTATAAGAACAAGGGTGTCCAGGAAACTAATCTTATTGGTGTCTATCTGTATGGTGAAACCTAATTCAGGGTAGATGTTATCAAGATATTGTTGAAATTGAAGTATGCTGGATGTTGGTCCCTCCCAAAGGCAAAATATGTTGTCTATAAAGCGGAGCAAAATTTGGGCATGTTGTTGAAAGAGGGTGTGAATAGACATATTCTTCCTCGAAGTTTATCATGTACGCATTAGCGTAGGGCGGGGCCATATTCGCCCTCATAGCGGTCCCTCGTCTTTGGGCATAAAAATTGTCCCCAAACTGGAAGAAATTCTCATGTAAGACTAGTGACAATAATGAAATACAGAATTCCTTTTGTACTGGACTAAATGTGGAGTGTCTGGCCAGTAATTGTGTGGTGGCTCTGATGCCTTCATCATGCATAATGGACGTGTATAGGCTGTTTACGTCCATCGTCACTAGTAATGAGTTTGGTTGGGGTGAATTCTAATTGAGTTTGGTGATAAAGTCATTGGTGTCTAATAGGAAAGGAGCGCAAAGTTTTAATGAGTGGAGTAAGTATGCGATCTAGATATATTGACAAAGGAGATAGTATTGATTCAGTAGAAGCAACTATGGGTCTGCCTGGTGGGTTTTGAAGATTTTTATGAATCTTGTGTAGGGTGTAAAAAAACGGTGTAATGGGGTGTTGTTTGGTTAGGAATGTTATTGTGTCATCATCTATAATATTAAGTTTTATCTATCGATATTGCTATTTAATTTATTTTATTTTCTCAGGATTAACACTTCAATTTTATCCTACTGTCAATCTATCTTTTCATAACTTTTATTAATTTTTCCTTCCATCCTCTATGTCTATCTCAATATACTTATATAAGCATCTACACCATCACTTTTCCCCTTCCTAACAATTTTTTCTTATCTACCCTATATACCAAACACATGCTTCGCTATACAGGTCCCAATTATCATTCTACATATCATCTATTTACTAGCCACTGTACCCACATTGTTGCGCTATTATTTATAGCAAGGGCAATCATTCTTGCCCTAACTAGACCTTTGTTCCTATTGCGCATGCGCACGCGGTCCGACGTGATGACGTCAGACCGCCGGGGCGTCACCTACAAAGAAGCCCTACACTTTACTATATAAACCCAGCAAGACGCCGTTACATGTACATCCAGCTCTCCACATAGATCCATGGGCCGCAGGTAATTGAAAATACTCTAATATATATACTTAATTGTATTCTCCGTCTGCACATTACAATCTTCTGGTACTTTCTCTCCTCCTCCACTCTTGCCCTATTTAATACTATTTTATGCCTCTAGCTCTCCTATTTAATGGTTTACAATGGCATTTAATCATAGATCGACCATACCTAGTCTCTCATTACTAATATTTCCTTGCACTTTATTATTGTACATAACTTTATCCTGGATCTCTGTTTTCATTACTCACACTTTTTATTCCCTCCTATTTATATGATTCCACTACATTTTTCCTAGATCCCTTGATAAAGGTCACAACTGACCGAAACGTCGGGACTTCTGTATATGACCCTATGTTATGCCTAATATGTAACACTGGATGTGGAATAACACAAAGTGTTGTAAATATAAAACACATGAATTAATGAATTTAAACTACTAGCTTTAATATCACAACGTGTGGTGTGCCATAGATCCCTACCTACAAATCTCCTTTCATGTAGACCTTCTCTTTCCTCTTCTCCTCCATTTGACCCAGACCACCATGACAAATTCTTTCAGCCGCATCTCGTCTCTGCAGAGTTTGTTATACAGATACTTTAGATTTATCATAATTGGGGTCATTTATCAAACTGGTGTAAAGTAGAACTGGCTTAGTTGCCCACAGCAACCAATCAGATTCCACCTTTCATTTTCCAAAGAAGCTGTCAAAAATGAAAGGTTACTACTACTTAACTTGGGCTACTTAACCAGTTCTACTTTACACAAGTTTTATAAATTATCTCAAAGGTGCCCCCAGTAATAATAACACCCTATATTGTGCTCCAGATAAAAATGCCTGTAAAGTGTCCCCCAAAATAATGTCCCCTAATTTACCCCACATAGCCCACATATAGTAATTTCCCTCACACTGCCCCATATAATCATTTCCCCCACACTGCCCCATGTAGTAATTTCCCCCACACTGCCCCTTATAGTAATTTCCCCCACACTGCCCCATATAATCATTTCCACCACACTGCCCTATAGAGTAATTTCCCTCACACTGCCCCATGTAGTAATTCCCCCCCACACTGCCCCATGAAGTAAATTTCCCCCCACACTGCACTCCCATGAAATAATTTGCCCCCACACTGCCACATTAAGTAATTTGCCCCCACACTGCACCCCCTGAAGTAATTTGCCCCCACACAGCCCCCATGAAGTAATTTCCCCCCACACTGCACTCCCATGAAATAATTTGCCCCCACATTGGCGCCCATAAAGTAATGTGTCCCACACTGCACCCCTATGAAGTAATTTGCCCCCACACTGCATCCCCATGAAGTAATTTGTCCCCACACTGCACCCCCTTAAGTAATTTGCCCCCACACTGCCCTATGGAGTAATTTCCCCCAAACTGAACCCCCTGAAGTAATTTTCCAGGCCCGGGGCTACTGACCCGAACCGCCCCTATTATAATCTGCACTGGGTACGGCGGGTGACTCACCCCATCAGATTGGTGTCATCCGGTGTGGCCCGCACCCGCCGCATCCCCCTCGCAATGCCACTGCTTCATATGCATCTTGACTAGTGTTGGTCGAGCACCAAAGTGCTCGGGTGCTCGAGTAGAACACCTCGGGATGCTCGGGTGCTCTCCTGAGCACACAAGCACAATGGAAGTCAATGGGAGAACCCGAGCATTAACTCCTTAAGGACCAGGCCATATTTTGCAAATCTGACCAGTGTCACTTTATGTGGTGATAACGCGATTAAAATGCTTTGAATTATCCAAGCCATTCTGAGATAGTTTTTTCGTCACATATTTTACTTCATGACACTGGTAAAATGGAGTAAAAAAAAAATCATTTTTATTTATAAAAAAATACAAAATTTACCCAAAATTTGCTAAAATTTGCAAATTTCCAAGTTTCAATTTCTCTACTTCTATAATACACAGTAATACCTACAAAAATAGTTATTACTTTACATTCCCCATATGTCTACTTCATGTTTGGATCATTTTGGGAATAACTTTTTTTTGGGGGGGATGTTACAAGGCTTAGAAGTTTAGAAGCAAATCTTTAAATTTTTCAGAAATTTTCCAAAACCCACTTTTTAAGGACCAGTTCAGGTCTGAAGTCACTTTGTGAGGCTTACATAATAGGCTTACATAATTACACCACCCAAACATGATCCCATTCTAGAAACTACACCCCTCAAGGTATTCAAAACTGCACCCTGCCGTTTGGTCATACAGCAGTTTACGACCACATATGGGGTGTTTCTGTAAACTTCAGAATCAGGGTAATAAATATAAAATTTTGTTTGGCTGTTAATCCTTGCTTTGTTACTGGAAATAACGATTTAAAATGGAAAATTTGACAAAAAATAGCTGTTTTGGCACCGTTTTTATTATTATTTTTTGACCGTGTTCAAAAGGGGTTAGGTCATAGGGTATTTTTAAAGAGCAGATTCTTACAGATGCAACGATACCTAATATGTCGACTTTTTTTATTTATTTATTTAGGTTTTACACTATACTATCCTTTAACAATAAACAAAAAAAAACTAACACATTTTAGTATCTCCATAGTCTAAGAGTCAGGTTTTTTTTTTGCCGATTATCTTAGGTAGGGGGTCATTTTTTGTGGGATGAGAGGATGGTTTTATTGGCACTATTTTTGGGGGGCATATAACTTTTTGATCACTTGCTATTATACTTTTCGTGATGTAAGGTGACAAAAAATACATTTTTTTGCATCTTTTTTATTTTAAATTTTTTATCGTGTTCATCTTAGGGGTTAGGTCATGGGGTATTTTTATAGAGCATATTCTTATGGACGCGTCGATACCTAATATGTCAACTTTTTTTATTTTATTTAGGTTTTACACAATATTATCCTTTTATAAACAAAAAAACAAAATATTTTAGTATCTCCATAGTCTAAGAGTCAGTTTTTTTTTGTTTTTAGCCGATTATCTTAGGTAGGGGTTAATTTTTTGCGGGATGAGAGGACGGTTTTATTGGTACTATTTTGGGGGGCATATGACTCTTTGATCGCTTGCTATTACACTTTTGGTGATGTAAGGTGACAAATAAATACCTTTTTTTTTACCGTTTTTTTTACCGTGTTCATCTGAGGGGTTAGATCATGGGGTATTATTATAGAGCAGATTCTTACGGATGCGCCGATACCTAATATGTCTATGTCTTCTTTTTTTGTTTTAGTGTCTTTTTTAAGTCTGAGAACCATAGTTTTTTTCTGATGGTCAGTGGCTAAATGGAATTAAAATTGGGGAAGGGGAATATAAATGTAGTGTTCCATGGAAGTGTGGTACTCCCTGAAGCAACTGTCAATGCAGAGGCACGTGTCATACTGAGTGGCGGAGCCAAGCGGAGTAAGGGGACCGCCATGCTAGGGACCCTGTGGCCCACACTAGTATGAGCAGCTCTGGGGCTTGTACTTGTCTTCCGGCCCACCAGATAAGTCCCCCTGAGCCCCCTACCGGTGAACTTGTCTGGTGTACCCCAGAGCATTTTGAGCCTGTGATTCCTGATTTTGTTGGCCAAGCAGGAATCCAGATCTCCACAGTGGGCTTCACTGAATATGACTATTTTAGTCTTTATTTTCAGTGACCACTTTGTGAATCTGATGGTGGAGCAAACAAACCTGTACGCCCAACAGTTCATTGTAGTCCCCTTACTCCGCCTGGCGGTTTCTCCGCCACCTTGGGGGCTCATCATCATTGCTAGATGATGAGGAGGACGCGGATGACAAAAGGAAATTGGGGTCATCCTCGTCCTCACTGGCGGACCATAGGGGCAGTGTGTGTGTGCGTGTGTGTGCATGCGTGGAAAACTGTATTCAGTGTGCGTGTCTGAACAGATAAATAATAAAATAACCCCAAAAATTTGAAAATCCCCAAAAGTGTAAAAAATCAAAATAAAAAAAGATTAAAATGCGCTGATTAGCGGTACGAAACTGATCAGCGGTGGGGTGGACGATGCGCTAACAGTGGCCGGACGCTTATAAAGCTAATAAATAAAAATAAACTTGCGCCCCCCCAAAAAAGTGTGTGTGGGGGCCGAGGGGGGGAGCTGTAGCACCCCTAGGGGGTCTAGGGTCACACAGATTTGTCACAGCCGGGCTCCTCTCTTGCTCCACGGACCGGTATGAGCAGGGAGAGGAGCTCTGGCAATCCAAAACTGCCGCTCCGCCCGCCCATGTGCCCAGCTGACCAATCAGAGAGGTGGCATGGTTAATAGGAAAAGGTCAGAATTTGATGGAAACACCACTGAAATGGTTCGGGAACAGCACGGGGAGGATGTCTGGATGCATCTTGGACTCCCAGGTTGCTGCTGGGAACAATGTTGTCCGAGTAGTACGCCACTTTTGGAGTCTGACAATAATACGCACTAAACAGGAGATAAAATAGATTTTAGAGGAAAAATTGTGAGGAAACATTCTTTCCTATATATTTACTTGTATATTAAGTGCAAGTGCTGCCAAAAATTACAAGGAAGAGGCACTCCGATACAACCTGCATATCACATAAAGGAGGGCCTCATTCACATTGTAGTACAATTGTTCAGGTAGTGGGACTCCTACACTCATAAAGCCTATGCACTAAGGGAAAGGGCTGCCAAAAATGTAAAAAATTACTGCAATACACCCTTTATTACACATAAAGAAGGGCATCATACACACCCTTGAAAAATGATGATTGATGGCCTGCTGGTAACCCTCAAAAACATTTAGAGCAAGGGCCTGCTGGTGACCTTCTAAAACATTAGGGGTGAGGGCCTGCTGCTGATCTGACCATCTAAAACATTAGTGGTGAGGGCCTGCTGCTGAGATGACCATCAAAAACATTATGGGCGAGGGCATGCTGCCGAGCTGACATCTAAAAAAAATTTGTGGGCGAGGGTCTGCTGCCGAGCTGACCATCTAAAAAATTTCGTGGTCAAGGGCCTGCTGCCGAGCTGACCATTAAAAAAAAATTGTGGGCGAGGGCCTGCTTACAGCTGACCATCTAAAAACTTTGTGGGCGAGGGCCTGCTGCCGAGTTGACCATCTAAAAATTTAGGGGTGAGGGTCTGCTGCCGAGCTGATCCTCTAAAACATTATGGTTGAGGACCTGCTGGTGACCCTCAATATCATTATGCTTGAGCTGACCCTCTAAAACATTAAGAGCGAGGGCAGCCTAATAAGGATGTTGATATGTGGAGGAAGAGGACGAGAAAAGGGAGAGTGAACCAAATACCCTTTTTAGTGGTGGAAGGGGTGCATGGGAATACAGTGTATTCAATACACCATAAAAGCCACATTTAGAGTGCCTTTATGTTCAGCCGCTTTCCTCTGGTAGAATAGAGAAGTCAGGGGTAATCCAGGCCTTGTTAATTTTTATAAGAGTCAACCGGTCAGCATTTTCAGTTGACAGTTACAGTAAAACCAAGTCCAGCTCACTCAATCAACCTGAATCGCCCGAGTGCACAGAACAGGCAGGTAAGCCTCTGTAACAATTCAACAGGAAAAAGTTCTTGCACTCACGGTTTTTTTTTTTTTTGGTAGCTAAAATCCTCGTCTTTATTCAGGCAATAGAAGCAATGTACAGGACATACACCCACTAGTGTAGCAACATTGACGCGTTTCGAACAAAGTTCTTATTCTTAACACAGGCGTATGTGCTTATCAGTTATTATGCCCCTAGCAGCACTAAATACACGCTCTGACAAAACGCAGGCAGCGGTGCAGGCCAGCACCTCCAAGGCGTAGAGCGCCAGTTTGTGCCATGTGTCCAGCTTGGACACCCAATAGTTGTAAGGCAGGCAGGGATCACTGAGGATACTGACATGGTCTGCTACGTACTGCTTCACCGTCTTCCAACATTTTTCCCTCCTTGTGGCACTAGGCCATGCATCAGGGTGAGGGTGCTGGCACGGGGTGTCCTAAAACTGTCCCTGCTGTGTGTTCCCCTCGTCTCCCCTCCTCAGTTGGCCAATGAACTACGTACTCTGCAGCCAGCATTGTCAGCTGGAAATTTTGGAGCAGTTTTTTCACAAGGACCTTCTGTTATTGCACCATTTTGCTCGTCCTCTCCACCACAGGAATGAGAGATGAGAAGTCTTTGTAGCGGGGGTCGAGAAGGGTGAACAACCAGTAATCGGTGTTGGTCAAAATGCGTACAACGCGAGGGTCACAGGAAAGTCAGCCTAACTTAAAGTCAGCAATGTGTCAGAGTCCCAACAGACAAGATATCGCTGTCCTCATCAGGAGGATGACAATCTCCTCATCCTCTTCCTACTCTTCTACCCATCCACGCTGAACAGATGGAATAAAACTTCCATGGGTACTACCCTCTGTAGCGGAGGCAACCATCTCCTGCTCCACCTCCTCATCTTCATCCAATTTGCGCTGGGAAGACGAACTGAGGGTGGTCTGGCTGTCACCCTGTGTACTGTCTTCCCCCATTTTCACCTCTTCCACATGCAAAGCGTCCGCCTTAGTTGTGAGCAGCGAGTGTTTAAGTAGACACAGAAGTGGGATGGTTACGCTGATAATAGCGTTATCGCCGCTCAACATCTGTGTTGATTCCTCAAAGTTGCATAAAACCTCACAGAGGTCAGACATCCATGCCCACTCGTCTTATGTGAAGAGCAGAAGCTGACTGGAAATGCAACAACCAAGTTGCTGGTATTCCACTACTGCCCTCTGCTGCTCACAAAGACTGGCCAGCATTTGAAACATGGAGTTGCAGTGTGTGCTCACGTCGCAAACAGTCGGTGAGCTGCCAATTGCAAGCGCTGCTGCAGCCTTGCCAGACCAGCGGCAGCTGTCGATGAATTGCGGAAATGGGCACACATGGGTCAAACCGTAGTAAGTTTTGAGAAACCGCTGAACCACTAAGTTGAACACATGGGCTAGGCATGGTACATGTGTGAGCTTGCCAAGTTCCAAAGCCGCCACCAAGTTTTGTCCATCAGACACAACCATGCTTGTTTCTAGGTTGAGTGGTGAGAGCTACAGCTCAGTCTGGTTCCTTATCCCCTGCCACAGCTCTGCGGCGGTGTGCTGTTTGTCACGTAAGCAGATCAGTTTAAGCACGGCCTGTTGCCTTTTCCCCACTGCAGTGCTACACTGCTTCCAGCTACTAACTGAAGTCTGACTGGAAGTGGAGGAGGAGAAGGGGGGGTTGCAGCCACTAACGTAGGTGGTGGCGGAAACCCTGATGGACGTAGGGCCTGCAATACTTGGCGTCGGTAGCACCTGTGCCCTCCCAGGGTACGACTCGCTCCAGACCTCCACAGCATTCACTCAGTGTGCCGTCAGTGTGCCAGTCAGAGAAATGTAGCGTCCCTGGTCAAAAGCACTTGTCCATGTGTCAGTCAGTCATTAAGTGGACCTTCCTAATAAGTGCACTGGTCAGGGTATGGGTGATGTTACGGGACATATGCTGGTGTAAGGCTGGGACTGCACACCGGGAAAAATATTGGCGCTGGGGACAGATTGCCGCTGGACCGCCGCTGCCATCAGGCTGCTGAAAGCGTCAGTGTCCACAAGCCTAAATGGCAACATTTCCAGGGCCAGCAATTTGGAAAAGTGCGCATTTAGTGCTATGGTCTGTGGGTGGGTGGCTGGGTATTTGCGCTTTCGTTCAAAAGCCTGGGGTATAGACATCTGTACACTGCGCTGGGACGCAGAAGTGGATGTGCTAGCTGATGGTGCTTGCGGAGGTCCAGGTGCATGGCGGAAGGCATCAGGGCCTGCGTTTTGGACAGGGGATATCCCAGCACAAAACCCAGGGAAGCTGGTTGTGGATACAGGCGTTCGGCCCACCTTTTAGGGTGCTTTGATGCCATGTGGTGGATCATGGTGGTGGTGGTGAGGTTGCTAGTATTCACGCCCCTGCTCATTTTGGTATAGCACAGGTTGCAAACAACAATTATTTTATCGTCCGCACTTTCCTCAAGAAGGCACCAGACTGCGGAACACCTAGCCCTTGGCAAGGGAGATTGCCGCAAGGGGGTGCTCCGGGGAACAGTTGCGGGCCTGTTTGGTGTGGCCTGCCTTCTCCCTTTTGTCACCCCACTGCCTTTTCTAGCTTGTTGCGGTGCTGCGGATCCCTCCCCTCTGTACTGCTGTCCTCGTTCGGCTTGCCATCTTCCCAGGTTGATTCAGTTCCACTCCCTCACTCTGGTCATCCTCCTGACTTGTTGACCTAACAACAACCTCAGTTATTGACAACTGTGTCTCATACTTATCATGAACCTCTTGAGACACTAATTGAGGTTGACTTATTGGCAACTGTGTCTTATGATCATCATTCACCTCGTGAAACACTAATTCCCATTTCCCATTGCCATGCTCCAGAGTTTGGGAATCAGGGCACAAGATCTCCTCATGTCCCTCTTCAAGCGGGCTTGGTGAGAGGCCCAAATTAAGGAATGGCGATGAAAACAGCTCCTCGGAATATCCGAGTGTGGGATCACTTGTTTGCCAAGACTCTCCATGGTGGTTGGAAGGAGTATCAGGGTGAGGATTCTGTTGACCAGAGTCTTGGCTACTGAGACTGGACTTTGTGGAAGACAGGGTGGTGCTTAACCGACTGGAAGCATTATCTGCTGCAATTCAACCAACCACCTGCTCGTACTGGTCTGACTTCGAGAGTGGTGTCCTGCCCTGCTCTGCAAACTGGAACATGAAGCTAGGTATCGTGGATGAGTGTGTTTCTTATGCTCTGGCAGCAGGCACAGTTTCAGTGTGCCTCGGAATGCACGGATACACCATCAGCAGCACTGCCACTTCCCTGTCCCTTACTGCTCGCCTTACGCATATTAAATGGCATATATGCTTGCAAGTATGTCACACATACAGTAGCGCAGGTTTTGAAAGTGTATGCACAAATAAAGTACACAGAATGTCACTGATATTTAGGATGCATAAAAGTTATACGGGGGGTATAGCGCAAGTAATGTCGCTGTCACCAGCGGCTATTTAAAGAATTACACTGAATTAATTTCACTGATATTTAGGATGGGCAAACGTTATACAGGAGATGTAGCGCAGGTAATGTCACTGCCACCAGCAGCAAAAAAAATTTGAGTGAATGTCACTGATATTTCGGATATGCAAACGCTATACAGGAGATGTAGCGCAGGTAATGTAAATATCCGCAGCGGACACTATCTACAGAAAAAGTACACTGGATGTAACAGATTTTTAGGCTGTGCACACGTTACACGGGAGACCTAGCGCAGATACTGCCGCTGTCAACAGCGGTGAAAAAAATTACACTGAATGTCACAGATATTTCGGATGCGCTAACGTTAACCTAGAGATGTAGTGCAGGTAATGTCGCTGCCACCAGCAGCAAAAATATTACACTCAATGTCACTTTCGGGTACGCAAACGTTATACAGGAGATGCAGGAATTTAACTGTCTGCAGCGGACACCGTCTACGGAAAAAGTACACTGTATGTCACAGATATTTTTAGGCTGTGCACAAGTTAGACAGGAGATGTAGCGCAGATAATGTTTGCTGTCTGCAGCGGCCAAACAATTGCAAGCTATTTATATTGCTGACACACACAATAGTCCTTATAAGGACTTTTGGGTCTATAACAAATACAAAAACTAAAATATTGTTATTTGGGTGCTATATGATGCGCTTCCGGCCAGCCAATCACTGTAATGCCAGCGAACATAGCTACAGCATTACAGTAAATGGCAGTACTTACTTTTATTGGCTGCCAACAAACGTGCGGGGAGGGGACTCGAGCATCGCGCTTGAGCACACGTGGTATTCGGCCCAACACCGCAATGAGCTCAGCATTGCGATGCTCGAGCCGAACTAGTGTTCGGCTGCATGCTCGCCCAAAACTAGTCTTGACCTTGTGAATAGTCAATAGGGGATGGATCTCTTAAAATGTGTCGGGTGATAGCTTTGATGCAATACAATAATGCATTGGTAGCAGTGGGCTTCCTATAACCACTCGTCAGAATATTGTTCTCCCTTAAAATGATCCTGATATCTAAGAACTCTATTTTAAAACCCTCAAAATTTGCAGTAAATTGCATATTTAGACTGTTCACATTAATATAAGACACAAAGTCACAAAAGTCTTCTGAACCCAACCACACCACCAGGACGTCATCTGTAAGCCTAGTCCAATATATAAAGAGAATGTGTCCTCAGAAAATGCCCTCCTATTTAAATTACTTTTAACATATTTTTAAATAATTTTCGATGATGTTATTTTTAATTTTCCATGTCACTTTTTTATATTTTAACTAAAACAAAACAACCTGCAGTTTTCTTGGTTTGTACAGATTTGTTTACTGTTGTTAACTTAATCCTGCCTGTAATTACCGTATATAATCTCTGTGCATAGATAAGACAGGATACACTATTCACAGGTCACAGAACATGCCTAGAAAACTCTCCCTGTATAAGTCAATAGGGTCCCTTCCTGTCTATTGTGTCTATGTCCCATGGGGCTGCTGCAAAGCAATTTTTAATGCTGTATAAAAGCATTTTATGAACAGCTCAGGTAAGATGGCTGCTCTCATAATAATGTTCAAAATGAAAAAAAATAAATAAATACAATCATAAAATAAAAACAGATATGTGTTTCTATCTGGTTTTAACTGGCAGATAAAATTTTGGGTGACACATTTCCTTTCATATGTTGCAAAAAAGGTTTGGCAACATTATATATGTATTGTCCTTCCCAAACAGCTAAAAAGATATTAGGAAAACTTGGTGCCATTGGTGTGCCCATCACAGTGCCAGTGCTCTCCGCATACCAGTGACCACCAAAATGAAACACATTATTTTCCAAAACAAATTGTAAAGCTTCAATAATAAAATCAATACATCTCTTCTTTTCCTGCTCGCACCAAGAGCCTTCTTAAAGCTTGTAAGCCATCTTTACATCCCCTTCCCAGGTGGATCAATTAGTACCTTATGGACCTTTGGCAAAAAGTATCAATTAAGCTTAGATGGCTCTGACGGGATAAGTCTTTCAGCTTGTCTATTAGAAATACTCTTCTTTTCAAACCGCCCATGTAATGGGGAATGTAATTTATTTAGAATAGACACAACAAACATTGAGAAAATAATATGCTGATGTCTGTTTGTCATGCATTTAATGCAATCAATGCTTTGTGTGTTGTTGTGTCATTTGCGTTCTCCATAACTGTAGTGTCCATCATTGCTCAGACCCCAATCAAAAACAAAGTTGAAAACGTTTGCGCAATAGAGAAGATAGGTCAACACTCCTCACACTCCTCACAGATCACTCAGGACGCTCTACAATTCACAGGTAATCAATAGTCCAGATAGTGCTCAGTGGTTGACAGTAGTAAAGGGATAATCGACAAAATGAGAATGCAAGATAGCGTCAGATGATGCGAAACAATCGTTGGCCACGTGCTGCAGAGCTTGTCTCGTACCTGTCTAGCACTGCTGTATATTGACTAATAAAGTAATTGGAATTTTAACCAAAGGAAGAACTGTGGATATTATTCTCTTGCTTTCATTCATATCATTTTAAACTATGGTTGTACATGGAACTAGTGTTGAGCGAATCGAAGCCAAATGAATTGAATTCAATCCGAATTTCAGGAAAAATTTGATTAGCAATGAAGCTGAATTTCCTTGTGCTTCATGATGATAAAATTATTTTTCCTGAAATGGCAGTGAAAATAAAAAAAACATGCCGTTGTGGCCATCTTGATTGCAGAAACAGAGCAAAATATAGCGCAGGGTGAAGTATGAGGTCACCAAACCCGGCCATCACATGATCGCACAAGATTTCGCTTTGTGTCTTTAATCAAGTTGGTCGCAACGCCATCTATGCGAGCAAATAGATAAGGTGAGTATTACTTTCTTTTACCCTGATTACCTCCGAAAGGCCTAAATTGTAGCCTCTGATGCAATCAGCGATGAGCGGCGGCGTGATTACCATTACCTGTCATTGCGTCCACTACAGACATAGCCCTTATTGACTTTTCAAAAACGCAACCGCAACCAAAATCTGTATTTTGAGTTTTAAAATGAAGTAAACATGAAAACATTAGAATACATAATAACCTGTCAATAATGACCTAAGCTGCTAGTAAGTCATTCATGATATGCATAACATGTCAGCCATGCATCCTGCTTCTGTGAAGTTATGTCAGCACTCTGGGGCACTGGGAACACTTTTATTTCTAAGTTCACCTTCTGAGCAGCATGCATAATGTGTGCGTACAATAGGTGCGAAGTAACATAATAAAATAAATGCATGACTAAAACCATACTTAATACTGGCTGGAGATATAGAACAATCAGAATAAAAAGACAGACAAAGGCTTTGTTGCTGTCCATTAAATTTGCATTTAATCAGCTCAACTGTGAACCATGTAAAATAATGTTACAGTGTACACCTCTACAAAACTTAAATAAAATGAATTTATTTCCGACTCCTTCTACAACAAATACATAAGAAATAAGGAACCGAAGCCGAGGAGTGTCTGTATGTTTATTGCACGGCACAATGTAGTTAGCGTGGGATAGCATATTGAGAAGAAATGAGATCAAAGTATTAGCCGTGTTCACATTTGAACTCTGCTTCCCATTTATCCTGTGTCAGATAATATTTAAGCAGAGAGAGAATGAACGGTATAGTGACTTTTAAACAATGTGTGTAAATATCTTTCAGCTGGCAATAAGTTATTTAACCCCAACTGGTGCAATGTGTTGCTTCTCATTTCTTAAACAACCATGTCGAAAGACACATTTCGTGGTTGTGTAAAAGATGTTAGTCTGTTTGAGAAGGGTCAAATCATTGGCATGCATCAAGCAGAGAAAACAACTAAGGAGATTGCAGATACTACTACCGCTTTTAGTGAAATCAAATTGAAGAAAAACAACAGTAGAACGCAGGGCTATGTTTAATAGTGAAAGTAAGAGCATTTCCACATGCACAATGCGAAGGGAACTCAAGGCATTGGAACAGCTGTGTAGCCGTAAGAAAACAACTAATCAGTGAGGCAAAGCAGAAAAAAAAAAGCTTCAATTTGCTAGGGAGAATAATGATTGGACTCTGGAGCAATGGAAGAAGGTCATGTGGTCTGATGAGTCCAGATTTACTCTGTTCCAGAGTGATGATCTTATCAGGGTAAGAAGAGGGGCAGATGAAGTGATGCACCCATCATGCCTAGTGCCTACTGTACAAGCCTGTGGGGGCAGTGCTATGATCTGGGGTTGCTGCAGTTGGTCAGGTCTAAGTTCAGCAACAGTATGTGCTCCAAGAATGAGATCAGCTGACTACCTGAACATACTGAATGACCAGGTTATTCCATCAATGGATTTTTTCTTTCCTGATGGATTCCAAGATGACAATGCCAGGATTCATCGGGCTCAAATTGTGAAATAGTGGTTCAGGGAGCATGAGACATCATTTTCACACATGGATTGGCCACCACAGAGTCCAGACCTTAACCCCATTGAGAATCTTTGGGATGTGCTGGAGAAGGCTTTGCGCAGCAGTCAGGCACTACCATCATCAATGCAAGATCTTGGTGAAAAATGAATGCAACACTGGATGGAAATAAATCCTGTGACATTGCAGAAGCTTATCGAAACAATGCCACAGCGAATACGTACTGTAATCAAAGCTAAAGGCTTTTTTTTTGGTGGCAACTTTTTTTGGACAGGCAGTATATATATATATATATATACATACAGTACAGACCAAAAGTTTGGACACACCTTCTCATTCAAAGAGTTTTCTTTATTTTCATGACTATGACTGAAGGCATCAAAACTATGAATTAACACATGTGGAATTATATACATAACAAAAAAGTGTGAAACAACTGAAAATATGTCATATTCTAGGTTCTTCAAAGTAGCCACCTTTTGCTTTGATTACTGCTTTGCACACTCTTGGCATTCTCTTGATGAGCTTGAAGAGGTAGTCACCTGAAATGGTCTTCCAACAGTCTTGAAGGAGTTCCCAGAGATGCTTAGCACTTGTTGGCCCTTTTGCCTTCACTCTGCGGCCCAGCTCACCCCAAACCATCTCGATTGGGTTCAGGTCCGGTGACTGTGGAGGCCAGGTCATCTGGCGCAGCACCCCATCACTCTCCTTCATGGTCAAATAGCCCTTACACAGCCTGGAGGTGTGTTTGGGGTCATTGTCCTGTTGAAAAATAAATGATGGTCCAACTAAACGCAAACCGGATGGAATAGTATGCTGCTGCAAGATGCTGTGGTAGCCATGCTGGTTCAGTATGCCTTCAATTTTGAATAAATCCCCAACAGTGTCACCAGCAAAGCACCCCCACACCATCGCACCTCCTCCTCCTCCATGCTTCACGGTGGGAACCAGGCATGTAGAGTCCATCCGTTCACCTTTTCTGCGTCGCACAAAGACACGGTGGTTGGAACCAAAGATCTCAAATTTGGACTAATCAGACCAAAGCACAGATTTCCACTGGTCTAATGTCCATTCCTTGTGTTCTTTAGCCCAAACAAGTCTCTTCTGCTTGTTGCCTGTCTTTAGCAGTGGTTTCCTAGCAGATATTCTACCATGAAGGCCTGATTCACACAGTCTCCTCTTAACAGTTGTTCTAGAGATGTGTCTGCTGCTAGAACTCTGTGTGGCATTGATCTGGTCTCTAATCTGAGCTGCTGTTAACCTGCGATTTCTGAGGCTTGTGACTCGGATGAACTTATCCTCCGCAGCAGAGGTGACTCTTGGTCTTCCTTTCCTGGGGCGGTCCGCACGTGAGGACACTTTCAAAGTTTTCCCAATTTTTCGGACTGACTGACCTTCATTTCTTAAAGTAATGATGGCCACTCGTTTTTCTTTACTTAGCTGCTTTTTTCTTGCCATAATACAAATTCTAGCAGTCTATTCCGTAGGACTATCAGCTGTGTATCCACCTGACTTCTCCACAACGCAACTGATGGTCCCAACCCCATTTATAAGGCAAGACATCCCACTAATTAAACCTGACAGGGCACACCTGTGAAGTAAAAACCATTTCAGGTGACTACCTCTTCAAGCTCATCAAGACAATGCCAAGAGTGTGCAAAGCAGTAATCAAAGCAAAAGGTGGCTACTTTGAAGAACCTAGAATATAACATATTTTCAGTTGTTTCACACTTTTTTTGTTATGTATATAATTCCACATGTGTTAATTCATAATTTTGATGCCTTCAGTGTGAATCTACAATTTTCATAGTCATGAAGATAAAGAAAACTCTTTGAATGAGAAGGTGTGTCCAAACTTTTGGTCTGTACTGTATATGTCTTTCAGAAAATTTGTTTGGGGTCTTTTTTGTCCAAATCGGGTGAGTGACCTAAATTAAAAGGGTTTAAATCTCCATTAAAATCTGTTCTCTCTCTCTCTCCTCTACAAAAATTCTTCAGAACTGATTCACAAAAAATTCTTATTATATAGAATCCAACTTTTTCAAAGATTCAGGTTTAGATCTAACGATCTGTGCTAGAGATGAGTGAATCCATTCATAATGAACTGGGTTCAATACGAACTTCCCAAAATTTCATCCAGCAGACAAACCCAAAGCTTTCAGGTTAATTTCAGACAAATCCATTAAAACAGCATGCAGCACCATTTTACTGCACATGTCGGTGGGAAAAGGTACTAGGGAGGAAGAAGAAGGATGCTCACATGACCGTAAGAGGAAGTGGTGGTGGGGGGGGGGGGGGGCTCCATGCAGACTGAGCAGAACATCATTCTGTGTTGTGCTGTGAAAACAATCTGTGTGACAGAAGACAATCTTAGGGACAGTGTATAGTCACAATCAAGCGTCTGTACTAGTGTTAGGGACAGTGAGGGGAATGGCTAGAAAGAAGAAGAATTGTGTAGAATAGGGAAAGGCAGGGAAAGCTGTCAGCCAGGGATCGAGAAGCAATGAGCTAAGTCTGGGTGTGCCTGGCACTGTCTTCTAGCTGCAATTACTGCCTTATAACACAGCTGTAGCTGCTACAGAACCTCAAAAGCAGCTACTTGCGAGAACATTACATTTTTTCACTCATTTTAACAAAAATACATTTTCATTGTGGGGGAATAAGCTCAAAACTGTACAACACATGTTTTACCATCCAGGGGATAGATAGCATTTGCAAGCTCAGTAAATACACCTGAAATACTAGTCCAAAATCTGTATCAGGGTATCTCCAGATAGTTTATTTTGTCATTTTGGGGTTTGGGAAAATAGCAATATACTTACAATACTTACAATACACAGAGTAGAATTTTAAATATCTGAGTGAAAATGTGAAATACTAGGTGGAAATCCATGTCAGTGCATCTCCAGGCAGTTAAATTAATTTTTTATTGGGGTGGTGGTGAAAAGATCAATATACGTGTTCCTTACAATACAGAGAGTAGTGTTTTAAATCTGTAAGTGGAAATTTGAGATACTAGTGTGAAATCTGGTTCAAGGCATCGCCAGACAGTTAAAATTTTATCTTTCATTGGCTTCAAAATAGCATATACAGGTGAAACTCGAAAAATTTGAATATCGTGCAAAAGTCCATTTATTTCAGTAATAAAAATGAAAAAGAATTGCATTAATGCAGCTTCAAATTAAAATATTGTGAAAAGGTTCAATATTCTAGGCTCAAAGTGTCACACTCTAGTCAGCTAATTAATCCATACCCTCTGAGCAAAGGGTACCTCAAAATTGTGACTTTGGGGTTTTCATAAGCTGTAAGCCATAATCATCCAGATTATAACAAATAAAGGCTTAAAATATCTCGCTTTGCATGTAATGAGTCTATCTCATATACTGGTTTCACCATTTAAGTTGCATTACTGAAATAAATTAACTTTTCACGATATTCTAATTTTTTGAGTTTCATCTGTACGTGTGTCTTACATTACAGATGGTAAGGGGTTAAATGTAATGTGAAATACCAGGCTGAAATCTGTGTCGGTGCATATCAAGATAGTTCAAGTTTTGGTGGGGTGGGAAATAATCTTATAGTAGGTTGACAACTTGTGTTTTACAGTACCGAAAGCTTTTTCTCCCCTGAATCTGCATATTTGAACGCACAGAAGACATTTGGCCTAAATCTGTTAGCGGAGCCAATACTCCATTATTTCCAAAATTAATTGTCAGTAGCAGTGTCTTAGTGTCTTCAACCTCCCTGTCTTTAAGTTCCAGAAAACAGATTAGCAAACTGCCTAAAAAGTCAGAAATACAGAAGGTTTTCAAATGAAAGACCCAAAGCCAGAATGAGGTTGTAGTAGCACCAGCTATCTGAATAGTAGTAGTAGTAGTCCTCCTCTCAGTTGCAGCAGAATGACTAGGAGGTGAGTTTTGAGTATGACATAATTCCATGGAGCCAGGGGTCACATAATTCCTCCTGCTCCCCCTCCTTGTAGCCCCAGAGAAGGCTTTCAGTGGAGTCCTCTCTGTCTTCACTGCCCCTTCTTAGTGGGGTACCTTCAATTTTAGTAAGAAGTGGCAAAGAACCCCACCCACCACGCCCTATGGCAGATATTCAAGAGAGTGTCCGTGTTGACAACTTGTATGAGAGCAGTCAGAGTTTGTATTGCCCTAAGTAGGAGTTTCAGGAGGAGGCTGGAGATCCCATTAGGCCCAAATATTGCCAGTGCTAAACCTAGCTCTTCTTGACTATCTTCCATCTGGCAGTTTTTCTTCAGGCTGCAAGAAGACCGAAGCATTACCCTGTGCAAGCTCTGCAAGAATAAAATAAGCCATGGGCAGCAAAACACAAACATAGGCACTACAGTTCTATTGAAGCACCCAAAGAAAGGTGGCAGCCAGCTAAAGCAACAAGAGTGTCCTTCTTCTCCTGGTCTCCCTTGTGGCAGTCAGATTGCATCCATGGGCAGTACTGTGTCTTTCACATTGTTGTCCTTGCCGCTCAGACTCCACCTCCTCTGCAATATCTCCAGCCATTGATAATGAAACGTGTGTCCAGGAAACAATGCTACATACCCAGCAATCTGCAGATGAGCAAGCTTAATTCCGATTTGGTCAAGTTGCTGGTGGTGCAGTCACTGCCATACCATTTAGTAGTCTGTTGCCTTTAGGGAGCTGATGGCAATGTGCTCAGCCATTTTGGGAGATACCTAGCTGGCATTATAAAAAAAAAAAAAAAGCCATACCTGCCTTATACTCTCATGTGACGGACAACGTGGGTCTCTAGTGAGATTGAAGCTGTATGGCAAGGTTCACGCCATGGTGGACACCTGGAGTAGCTTTTACACACAGGGACAGTGCATGTCTTTAACAGCCCACTGGGTCAATATTTTTTATGTCAGCGGCAAGGCAGCAACCTGACAACAAGGCCAGGTACTTTTGGCTCCCACTCAGGCACTTATCTGTCGCCTCCAGATTCTCTTCTGGACACACTCCAGTCCTCAGTAGCAGCAGGACAGAGTGTTGGTCCCACTCTCTCTCCTTGCTATCGCATGTGTCAAGTCAAGCGTTGTTGTGCGGTAATGGAGCTGATCAGCCTATCCCAGAGTAGCCACACAGGTGAGCAGTTGTTAAAGTACATCAAGCCGCAAACATACCGGTATTTGTCACCCCGCTGACTCTGACTGAGCAACGTGCTCAGCAACAATGGCCGCAATATTGTGGCCGCCCTAAACCTGGGGTAAATAACATGTTCCATGCATGGCCTTTGTATAAAAAATACACTGGCTTGCGCAAGGTGCTTGCAATGTCCAAGAAACTGTCCCTTTATTCATCCATTCTCACTTGGTCAGGAACACTCTTCTGGATTTTAATGGTATGCGCTACAGAGCTTGATCTGCGATCTACCAACTCACTGGAATTCAACATTCCACATGCTCGAGTGTTAGTGCCAGCAGCGGAGAGCAGTGAACAATTTGGTCATGCACCAGGCTGCCGCACCAAGGAGCATGTGTTGTTTCCACGTTAGGCAGTGGCAGCTTCTGCCTTTTATACAACTATCACGTTCTGTATGGCTGTAGCTGCAGCCTGCGTCATGCCACTAATGCCACTTGTCAACCTTCACATTTTGTATGGCTGCTTCTGTGGCCTGCAACAAGCCACTGCTATAACCTGCCTACCATCATATTCTGTATGGATGCTGCTGCCACCTGCATCATGTCACCGATGCCACCATGCCACTGCTGCAACCTGACGACCATCATCTTCCATAAGGTGGCTTGCCAGTTCTTCCATCATGCTGCTGCCTTTCTGTGAACATGTACCATATGTCTGCTGTTGCAGCTGCCACTGCCTCAGCTGCTGCTGCTCCTTGCTGTTAATCCTTTAATGCCACCACTATTAATGCAAAGAATCTGCTGCCACTATCACTACTATTACAACTACTATTGCTACCACTACCAATAAACAGCCTTGTATGTTCCATGCTATACTTCTCCTGCTGCCATCAATATTGCGACTGCATGCCACTGCATCCATTCCATACCCTTTCCACATAGCACTGCTGCTGCTCCGAATTAAAAGGGATAAATTTTTTAGGCATTTTCATGAGACCCTTTTCTTCTGACAATCAGCACTTGTGCATGTCGTATGGGCAGGCATTGCAACCCCGTTAAGGCATCATTTTTGGACACTTGGTCCTCCAAGCCAAGCTACATTTTTTTTCTATCCCATAACACTGTGTGTGTTCAACTATGATCAGCCCCTGATAAGGGCCAATTTTTCGAAAGCTTTAAAATATGAAAAAGCATAACACTTGCGCAGACGCAGTGTGTTTTCAAACACGCTGTATGTTCACAGTCAAACTTGCGTTTACCCATAGATATGTATGTCAGTGTCACTGAGACATCATTTACTATTGCTGTCATTGAGATCCAGAGCTTGGGGAGCGAAAAAAAATTCATAAAAAAGAACGAAAAGAGATAAAAAGTTTTCCTAAAAATCAGAGTCCTAGGAGGCTAGAAGGGGTTATATACCAACTTTCAGGGCAATTGTGCAACTTCAGTTTGGCCTGAATCGGTTTGGGTCTGAACCGAATTTTTAACAAAATCTGCAAACTGGACCCAAAACGAATCTCGACTGGTTTGTTCACCTCTAGTTCCGTGCTGCTTCTGCTGCCACTATTATTGTGGGCCACGTATCTCTAATACTTTACCCTTTTCACATCCATTCTGTACTGCTGCTACTTGCAATTAAAAAGGAAAATTTTTATAGGTTTGTTCACAACAAGCCACCTTTTCTTGTGACAATTAATACTTCTGCTTGTATGGACAGGCATTATGACCCCGTCAAGGCATAATTTTTGGACAAGCCGCTGTCTTTTTATTTATTTTTTATCCCATCACAACATATGTGTTTAAACATCATCTGTGACCGATAAGGGACAATCTTTGGAAGCTTTATGCCGAGGTTCGGTATGATTTTTAACATGCTGTTTGTTAATGCTGTCAAACATGTGTTAACCCATAGATATGTGTCAGTGTCATTCAGGAATAATTTACTATTGCTGTCATTGCGTTCAAGTGCTTAGTGGGAGGGGAGAGAAAAAGCAAAAATGTATTTAATTTTTTTTTTTATAAAAATTAATGAAAAGAGATAATTTGGAGTGTTATATACCAATATTCAGGGCAGCTGGAGCCAATCTGGTTCGTCTTGAACCGAATCGGATCCGAACAGAACTTTTAAAAAGATTTGGCAAACCTGAACTGAACCTGAACAGGTCTGCATATCTCTAATGTGTATGAGGGGCTATCACTGTGCTGCTAGTCAGAAGTAGTGTGCAAATGCACAGTTCCTGCTCTGGTAGCAGTAGTAGAGGCTCTGCACTGCCTCTGCAGGCACAAGATGTCCGACCCTCGCAATAAGCGGGAGGAGGAAGCCTCTTAAGGAAGCAGGGATAGCCTAGCTGCTCAAAAGCTGTGATTAACAAATTGATTTGTTTGGACCAATTTGCTTATCTCTATTCCGGTCTAGTTTGGAACTCAATTCGTATATTTTTACTTTCATTTAATATTTTAAATTTCTGTTCCACCAGCACTTGAAAATCCTCCATCACTGGATTAATCGGATAAAAATGGGGGTTGGAAATAGATTTTATTACATGACACGGAGGCTCCTATTGCTATCTCTTTCTTTACTAAAATCGTATAGCAGCAAAAAACGAACAAATCAATCAAAGTGGAAACCATGGCAACTGACTCCTCCCCACTGTGCCAGTATAACAGTCCTAGTCACTGTCGACTCCTCCTCTTTCTTTGCTGCTCTCCTCACAGATAAGTACAGTGGTCTCATTGTCTGTGGGCTGAGCGTTATTAGTATTATTGTTTTATGGTATTAGGTATATGTCATATATTATATGTTATATATATTTTATGCCTCCTTGTAGTCTTCATTCTGGTGAGGCGTGTCTTTCCTCCCCACCCTTTCCTTTCTGCCCTTATTGCTTTTTTCCCATAGGCACACGTTTTCCCTTTTAGGCTTCATTTTCCCACCTGTAGCGCTGCTGGGTTCGTCCCCACTCCCTGTGCGGCCATTTCGCCGCTCCATAACTCTCCCGTCACCCACCGCCACCTCTGCACCGCTCCGCTTCTGCTTCCTGCTGGGCGGCCGAGATCTCGCGAGATTTCGGCCGCCATTTTACCTCCGACGTCTTTTCGCGCGCATCCCGCTCTCTCCTCTGAATCGAGCGTGATCTCGCGGGATTTCGCGAGATTTGCGCCGATTCTCCTCAGAGGAGCTGCCGGAGCATCACAGTATATCACAGTATATCTGATACCTCATAGATATATAGAATTTAGGGTTTTTTGTCGCACATTGGGATATATATATATTCTTATACTGCTTATAACCCACATTAGGCCCTATTAATATTAGCCTATTAATACATTAAGCCCTATTAATATTAATATTAGCCCGTTGTTGATAAGCCACATTAGGCTCTATTAATAATACACGGTCTTTGATACAATGTCTAAAGTGAATATGGGTGGGTGTGAATCTAACCCTGAAATTGTAGAGGTGCCCTCTAATACACAAGAACAAGCTGCCATGTCTGTAGAGGCACAAACTTCAGCTATTCAGCGTTCAGTGACTGCAGCTATCCAGGCTGCCATGGGGTCTATGTCCACGGCCATATCCACTTCAATTTCTGAAGCCCTTATGGCCGGCCCCTCCTCCTCCAAAACTTCTAGGTCCCATCCATCCGAGACCTTACCACCTGCCTCCAGAACCATTAAGACTGGTGGAACTGAAGCCACCCAAGATGGCGTGCCCCGTTCACGCAAAAGAGCCTATGCCCGCCAGGCAGAAAAGGCGAGGCAGTGGAAAAGCGCTAGAGCGCTACAAGATTATGTTTCGGGCTCTGAACCCGACTCAGATGAGGAGGCTCAGTATAACTCTATTGAATTTGAGGACTTGGAGGAGGACGATCTTTTGGATTCGGACCTTCCAGGTCCATCCTCCAGATCTATCACGCCACGGTCTGCTTCCACGGAGGTTCCTATAGAATCCTCAGCCATTTTAGATCCCGAGGGTGAACCCCTATTTGATCCCGATACATTGCATCACCCAAGGTCCGCAGAGTGGCTCCCGTCCTCACATGTGGCAAAGTACCTAGAAGCCCGAGTGCGCCAGCCTCTTTCTAAGGAGGCGCGCAATAAAATGAAAGCGGAGTGCCCCAGACCCATAATTCCAAATAAAGTATGTGAGACACCTATCGTTGACCCGAAAATGTGTCAATTCCTCGCTAAATCGGGCTGGAACCCAAAGAAGGGTTTAGAGTCGGCCTTAAAGTCCTGTCAGGACAAACTGTTAGACCTATTGGGCCCACTAACAAAAATTTTCGAAATGGCTGAGTCAGCCAAATCCCAGAATTCACTGGTGGATCCGGAGGAACTCCGGGGATGGGTTCAGCGGGCTGTGTGCATAACAGGCAACGTTAATACGTCACTATCCATAGAGAGAAGAAAGGCGATTCTTTTCAAAATAGAACCCAAACTCTCCAATTTAGCCCTCACAGAGGCTGGTAAAGAGGCCCAGGGATTACTGTTTGGGGACTCCTTTATAAAGAACATGTCCCGGTTCGTAGGAACCTTCACTGCCCTTGACAAGGCCCAGACCTCGATGAAACGAGTATTCCAGGGTAGGGTCTCTCACAGGGCCGGCAGCTCCAGGGGCCGCCTGTCCGGCTGTTCTTCCTTCCAGACCCGTGGTTCGGGTCGAGGCTCCTTCCCCTATCGTCACTACACTCAAGAGTTCCGACAGCCACCCGCCTTCTTCCCCACCCGAGGATCAACTTGGCGTTCCCGCGGAGCCAGGGGTTCATCTAACCGACGCCCTTTCGGTAAGTCGACTTCCAACATCTTCTTTGACCCCTTGGGTAGAGGGCAGACTCCGTATTTTTTCCCATGTCTGGTCAACCATCACGGCCGACCCATGGGTTCTTTCTACTGTACGGGGATTCCACATAGAACTGATTTGTTCGCAGATCCAAATCCCCCCCCCCACATCCTGTAGTCCTCCCGTCCTCAACGCGCAGGCTGTTACATCAGGAACTGACGATGCTATGTCAGAAGGGTGCCATAGAGCGAGCTCCCGTATCCACGGAGGGAATCCTAAGCAGTATGTTCCTGGTGGCCAAAAAAGGAGGTCAAATGCGCCCCGTAATCAACCTTCGGGCCCTAAACGCTTTCGTGCGGTATCGGCACTTCAAGATGGAGGGCATTCACCTTCTCAGGGATTTGCTACTCCATGGCGACTGGATGGTCAAACTAGACCTGAAAGATGCCTACCTGACAGTGCCGGTAGCCGAGTCGTCCAGGGATCTTCTTCGTTTTCTCTGGGGCTCGGAGATATGGAGATTCACATGTCTACCTTTCGGACTTTCTTCGGCCCCCTGGTGCTTCACCAAACTTCTACGGCCGGTCATCTCCTGTCTCCGCAGTCAAGGGATTCGTCTGATTATTTATCTAGACGATATCCTCATCATGGCCCAGTGCCCTTCCGTCCTGCTTACACATCTGCAATGTTCCATGGACCTATTATCTCGACTGGGTTTTCTTCTCAACCTAGAGAAATCGACTTTGACTCCGGCCCAGTCCATAGAGTTTCTAGGCTTCACCATCAATTCGTCCACGGAGACCCTCAGTCTCCCTCCTTCCAAAGTGCGAGCCATTCGCAAGGAGCTCCTTCATGCCCTCTCTCTTCCACAAGTCTCCCTACGCCACCTGGCCCGTATAATAGGCCTTCTCTCTTCGTCCATCCAAGCAGTGTTCCCAGCTCCTCTACATTATCGGGCCTTGCAGAGGCTCAAGATTGCCCACCTTCAATCGGGAGCATCCTACGCGGATTTGATCACCTTGGACGAGGACACCAGAGACGAGTTGTCTTGGTGGATCCACAACCTGGAAGTGTGGAATGGGAAGGCGATTTTTCGTCCCCATCCGGATATCACGATAGAGTCAGATGCCAGCCTTCTAGGCTGGGGAGCTTACAGCAACGGTGTGTCTACTGGAGGTCGTTGGTCGGTAGAGGAGTCGACCCTTCACATCAACGCCTTAGAACTGCTGGCGGGTTCTTTTGCAGTTCGCAGTTTCGCGAGCAACCTGACCAAGGCTTGCATCAGATTACGGATGGACAACATCTCTGCAGTCAGGTATGTCAATGCCATGGGAGGCACACATTCTACAACCCTATCCCACCTGGCGCGGGATTTCTGGACTTTCTGCCTTGCCAGGGAGATCACAGTGTCGGCAGAATATATACCGGGCCTACACAATACCCATGCGGACTGGAGCTCTCGTTTTCTGTCGGACTCCAGCGATTGGAGATTAGACACCACAGTCTTCTCATCCATTTCATCCCGTTGGGGTCCTTTCTATCTAGACCTTTTTGCGTCTCGCCTGAACTCCCAACTTCCACGATTTTACAGCTGGCGTCCGGATCCAGACGCAGAGGCGGTAGATGCATTCCTTCAAGATTGGACAGGTCACATCTCCTACGCCTTCCCTCCGTTCGCTCTGATCCCGCGGGTCTTAACTCTAACCCGCCTTCAGGGAGCGGACCTTGTTCTTATAGTCCCGTTTTGGACCACCCAGTCGTGGTTTCCCCAACTTCTGGAGTGCTTAATTCAGTGTCCTCTACTTCTTCCGCTTTTTCCGGACCTCTTGTTAGATCCTTCGGGGCTCGGACATCCTCTTATCCTCGAGGGCTCCCTCCAACTTCTGGCGTGCAGAATTTCAGGGAACCCTGGAACATCGCTGGAATTTCGGACTCGAAAGCTAGACGCCTATTGGACGAGGCATGGGCTCCAGGGACCAGACGGTCTTATCGATCAGCCTGGAGATCTTGGACTGATTGGTGCCTGGCTAGGCACCTGGATCCCGTTTCAGCCCCTGTAACAGACATGCTTCAATTTCTTGCTTCACTTTTTGAGGACGGTAAAGCTTACCGTACCATCAACTTGTACCGCTCTGCTATTTCTGCTTTTCACCACGGGTTTGGGGGGTGCCCGGCGGGTCAGCATCCCCTTGTTTGCCGTCTTCTTAGAGGTTCCCGTCTTTCCCGTCCGCCCAGACCTCGTTTTTCCTCTACGTGGGATGTCTCCTCTGTGCTGTCCCTTTTTTCCTCCTGGCCTTCTAATACGGACCTTACCCTTCGCCAGCTTTCGGCTAAGCTGGTTTCCTTGTTTTGTTTGATCTCCTGCAAGAGGGTATCCGACGTCCGCGCTTTGGATTACGACGCTAGATCCTTCACTCCCAATGGGGTTGTGTTCAATATCACACGACGCACCAAGACTAGTATCAGGTCCGTTTCTTATCCATGTTTTCCGGACTCCCCTGCCCTCTGCCCAGTGACCTGCCTTCGGGAATATGAGATACGTACTCTCCCTTTTCGTTCACCTAATTGTCCTCAGCTTTTTCTATCATACCGTCGCCCTTTTGGTCCGGTATCAACAATCACTCTAGCCCGCTGGGTGAAGTGGGTTATGTCCTTGGCAGGTGTGAATACGGAAATTTTCACCGCACATTCCACTAGAGGGGCTTTGGCAACCTCAATGACTATGGCAGGCGCCCGTTTGGAGGACATTATGAAATTAGCGGATTGGTCACGAGTTTCTACCTTTCGTGAATTCTATTTCCGGCCTCCGGTTCATGTTTTTTCTTCTGTGGTAAGTCAGCTTTGAACTCGCAATAGGAGCCTCCGTGTCATGTAATAAAATTGCATGATTTTCCTATCTTATGACGTAAAGTCATGATTTTATTAAAGACACAGAGGCGAGTATTGCCCCACCCTATTTCCCCCCCTGAGGTTTTGGGATTTGAATAACTGTGATTTTTTATATTATATCTACATCTGACAGTTATAGTACTATATGTATACTGCAATGTGTAACTGATGATTGTTACCTTCATTTAGACGTTTTTTCTACCTTTTGTCTTTTTTCCTTTCATAGGATGAATTTACTACTTCCCAGCTACTGCTATCGTTTCAGAGTTGATTCATCTTCAGTTTCTATGGACTTTTAATCATCGAGATCAGTTTTTCCAGTGGACTATCACCATCAAAGAAAGAGGAGGAGTCGACAGTGACTAGGACTGTTATACTGGCACAGTGGGGAGGAGTCAGTTGCCATGGTTTCCACTTTGATTGATTTGTTCGTTTTTTGCTGCTATATGATTTTAGTAAAGAAAGAGATAGCAATACTCGCCTCCGTGTCTTTAATAAAATCATGACTTTACGTCATAAGATAGGAAAATCATGCAATTTTTTACCCCTCTCCTCCGGTACTGTGTAACAGGTACCATCTCCAGATATAGATTCAAGTGACAGCAGAGTCAATTTTTCTTAAAACAATAATCCAGCAAATACATGGATATTTGATTACCCAATTGTTCTCCATATCGTTTTCAATGGACCCTGCTGTCACATTTTCAACCTTGTTCCTTTTCAAATAATGTTTTTTGATAGTTAAGTTCTTGGGGGAAGGACAGAGAATATTTAAATACTTGCCAACCTATTACCCCTATTTTTCATGTGCTACCAAAGGCACACAAAAATGTTTTTCCAACACTATTAAGACTCATTATTTCTGGCATAGGATCTTTAATGGAACGCCTGTGCCAGTGGTTGAATATTCAGATTTGGCCCCTGGTCAAAAGAGCACCAGGTTATTTATGTTACATAATAGAGATCTTGAGGGTGATGGAGAACCTATGATGGGTGGGCAGGAGTATACATGGTTGACATGCAGTGTGGTTGCCCTCTATACTTCCATCACCCATTAAAGAGCAATTGAGGCCGTAGTGGGAGGAACTAATCATTTACAAGTGTGAGTAACCCATACCATCAAAACATACTATGGTTAGAGATGTCCCGAACTATTTGCCGGTGAACAGTTACCGGCAAACATCGCTTGTTCACGTTCGCCGCGGCATGAGAACATATGCGATGTTCAGTCCACCCCCTATAAGTCATCATTGAGCATCAACACATGATGACGAGTACAAGCAGCACACAAACTCAAAGCCATCATCCTCCTCCTGGTCCAGCATCTTCAGCCAAGTCAACCACTGCTGTCCTCCTTGCCCCCTCTCAACCACCTGCCACATTGCCTCTCGCCTTGAGCAGTTCCTGCTCATCTGCCCACAGTCAGATGTCTGTCAAGGAAATGTTTAAGTGTAAGAAGCCAATGTCACAGAGTCACCCCCTTGCCCGGCGTCTGACAGCTGGCTTATCGGAACTCTTAGCCCGCCAGCTTTTACCATACAAACTGGTGGAGTCTGAGGCCTTCAAAAAATTTGTAGCTATTGGGATACCGCAGTGGAAGGTACCTGGCCGAATTTTTTTTTTCACAAAAGGCAATCCCCAACCTGTATTCTATTGTGGAAAAGGAAGTCATGGCATGTCTGGCACACAGTGTTGGGGCAAGGGTCCATCTGACCACTGATACCTGGTCTGCAAAGCACGGTCAGGGCAGGTATATCACGTACACTGCGCATTGGGTAAACCTGCTGACGGCTGCCAAGTATGAAATGCGTAGCTCTACATAGGAGTTAGTGACACCGCCACGACTTGCAGGCAGGCCTGCTGCCACCTCCTCTACTCCTCCTACTCCATCCTCTTTGCTAACCTCCTCGGCTGAGTCCTCTTCTGCTGCTGCGTCTTGCTCCATATCAACTGCACCCCCCCAGCTCCCCAGGGGCTATTCCACATCCCAGATACGACAGTGTCACGCCGTCTTGGGGTTGACTTGCCTGAAAGCAGAGAGTCACACCGGACCAGAACTCCTGTCCACCCTGAACGCACAGGTGGATCAGTGGCTGACTCCGCACTAACTGGAGATCGGCAAAGTGGTGTGTGACAATGGCAATTTGTTGGTGGCATTGAATTTGGGAAAGTTGACACATGTGCCATGCATGGCACATGTGTTGAATCTGATCGTACAATGCTTTGTGCATAAGTACCCAGGCATACAGGACGTCCTCAAGCAGGCCAGGAAGGTGTGTGGCCATTTCAGGCGTTCCTACACGGCCATGGCACACTTTTCAGATATTCAGCGGCGAAACAACATGCCAGTGAGGCGCTTGATTTTTGACAGCCCGACACGTTGGAATTCAACACTCCTAATGTTCAACCGCCTGCTCCAACAAGAAAAAGCCGTCAACGAGTATTTGTATGACCAGGGTGCTAGGACAGCCTTTGCAGAGCTGGGTATTTTTTTGCCATGTTACTGGACGCTCATGCGCAATGCCTGTAGGCTCATGCGTCCTTTTGAGGAGGTGACAAACCTAGTCAGTCGCACCGAAGGCACCATCAGCAACCTCATCCCATTTGTTTTCTTCCTGGAGCATGCCCTGCGAAGAGTGCTGGATCAGGCCGTAGATGAGCGTGAAGAGGAAGAGGAAGAGTTGTGGTCACCATCACCACCAGAAGCAGCCTTGTCGTCGTAGATTGCTGGACCTGCGGCAACGCAGAGAGAGGAGTCTGAAGAAGAGGAGTCAGAGGAGGAAGGTGGCTTTGAGGAGGTGGAAGACCAACCACAGCAGGCGTCCCAGGGGGCTTGTTGTCACCTTTCGGGGACCCTTGGTGTTGTACGTAGCTGGGTGGAGGAAGAGACCTTCAATGATGTCAGTGAGGACAAGGAATGGACATGGCTAGCTTGGTATCCAACCTTGTGCAAATGGGGAATTTGCGGTTGTGCAAATGGACTGTTTGCGGTGCGTTAAACGGGGAGTTTGGTCTGTCAGAGTTTGGTCTGTCATTGTGAAGCGGGCATAACCCTTACACTTCCTGATCGATACAACATCATACCTGATGTTTTAAAGCACGTTATTCCAAACAATTTAGGAATGTTAAGTGATTTATGCCCTTTATGGATTAAAACCCGACTCTGCGTCAACTACGTAATTTTACATTCGAGTTTTGACATGGATCCCCATCCGGCATGCCACAGTCCAGGTGTTAGTCCCCTTGAAACAACTTTTCCATCACTATTGTCGTTAGAAAGAGTCCCTGTGGGTTTTAAAATTCGCCTGTCTATTAAAGTATATGGCGGTTCGCCCGGTCACGAACATTTGCGGAAATTCGCGTTCGCCGCCCGCTAAAGGAAAATTTTATGTTCGCTACATTTTTACTTACGCATTGCACCCGCATGGAAATCTCGCCCGTGTGAAAGGGGCCTTAGTATCAGACAACTGGGATTGGCAAAAATGTGTTACATATTAGATTCATTTAAATTTTTCTGTAATTATTGACGACAATTGAGAGCAGTTTTTCACTTGGTCATTTGCATGCAGTACATATTGCAAGATTCCATTATTATTTGGCAAAACTTAGAATAATAAAATCATAGGCTTGCCCTAAATATGAGCCAACCATTGTTTCATATTCATGATTCTACATTTTGCTAAACTGTTCAGATATAAATATTACTTTATATGATTAAAATGCTATGAGCTTGATCATGATTTATTGTAGGAGTGCCGTATGGTGATTATGTACAATAATACAATACATTTTCTTTAGTTTCACAGTGTTTGGTTGATTCATGGCAGATTCTGCTTATTGTACTCTGCAATTAGTACTGTCATAAGATAAAACTGCACATTGCCACTATAGGTTTTGTAAAGAATAATCTTTAGGGACAAATTAATGTATAAGGCTACTTTTACACTAGCGTTCGAGGCTCCGCTTGTGAGTTCCGTTTGAAGGCTCTCACAAGCGGCCCCGAACGGATCCGTACAGCCCTAATGCATTCTGAGTGGATGCGGATCCGCTCAGAAAGCATCAGTCTGGCACCGTTTGTCCTCCGCTCCGCTCAGCAGGCGGACACCTGAACGCAGCTTGCAGCATTCGGGTGTCCGCCTGGCCGTGCGGAGGCAAACGGATCCGTCCAGACTTACAAAGTAAGTCAATGGGGACGGATCCGTTTGAAGTTGACACAATATGGCTCAATTTCCAAACGGATCCGTCCCCATTGACTTTCATTGTAAGTCAAAACGGATCCGTTTGCATTATCATGAACAAAAAAATAAAATAATATATATATATATATATATATATATATATATATATATTATTTATTTATTTATTTATTTTTTTTTCATGGTAATGCAAATGGATCTATTCTGAACGGATCTAAGCGTTTGCATCATAGGTGTGGATCCGTCTGTGCCGAGACCAGACGGATCCGCACCTAAACGCAGGTGTGAAAGTAGCCTAAGCTCTACTGCAAATCTTAGGTTTTCTCTAACCCCTTCCAATAACAGATACATGCAAACTGAATAACAAAACTTGAAATTAAAATACAACTTACTGCGGAAACCCAGTCAAAAAGTTATTCTGTTATGTCATAGATAACAAGTGAGATTACTGCAAATTTCTCTATAGAGAACTCAAACCCTTTTGGTACTGCTCAGAGATTTCTGTTCTACAAACCGGATTCCAAGAAAGTTGGGACACTATACAAATCGTGAATAAAAACTGAATGCAATGATGTGGAGGTGCCAACTTCTAATATTTTATTCAGAATAGAACATAAATCACGGAACAAAAGTTTAAACTGAGAAAATGTACCATTTTAAGGGAAAAATATGTTGAATCAGAATTTCATGGTGTCAACAAATCCCCCAAAAGTTGGGACAAGGCCATTTTCACCACTGTGTGGCATCTCCCCTTCTTCTTACAACACTCAACAGACGTCTGGGGACCGAGGAGACCAGTTTCCCAAGTTTAGAAATAGGAATGCTCTCCCATTCTTGTCTAATACAGGCCTCCAACTGTTCAATCGTCTTGGGCCTTCTTTGTTGCACCTTCCTTTTTATGATGCGCCAAATGTTCTCTATAGGTGAAAGATCTGGACTGCAGACTGGCCATTTCAGTACCCGGATTCTTCTCCTTCGCAGCCATGATGTTGTGATTGATGCAGAATGTGGTCTGGCATTATCTTGTTGAAAAATGCAGGGTCTTCCCTGAAAGAGATGACGTCTGGATGGGAGCATATGTTGTTCTAGAACCTGAATATATTTTTCTGCATTGATGGTGCCTTTCCAGACATGCAAGCTGCCGTGCCACACGCACTCATGCAACCCCATACCATCAGAGATGCAGGCTTCTGAACTGGGCGGTGATAACAACTTGGGTTGTCCTTGTCCTCTTTGGTCCGGATGACATGGCGTCCTAGATTTCCAAAAAGAACTTCGAATCGTGACTCGTCTGACCACAGAACAGTCTTTCAATTTGCCACACTCCATTTTAAATGATCCCTGGCCCAGTGAAAACGCCTGAGCTTGTGGATCTTGCTTAGAAATGGCTTCTTCTTTGCACTGTAGAGTATCAGCTGGCAACGGCGGATGGCACGGTGGATTGTGTTCACTGACAATGGTTTCTGGAAGTATTCCTGAGCCCATTCTGTGATTTCCTTTACAGTAGCATTCCTGTTTGTGGTGCAGTGTCGTTTAAGGGCCCAGAGATCATGGGCATCCAGTATGGTTTTACGGCCTTGACCCTTACGCACAGAGATTGTTCCAGATACTCTGAATCTTCGGATGATGTTATGCACAGTTGATGATGATAGATGCAAAGTCTTTGCAATTTTTCGCTGGGTAACACCTTTCTGATATTGCTCCACTATCTTTCTGCGCAACATTGTGGGAATTGGTGATCCTCTACCCATCTTGGCTTATGAGAGACACTGCCACTCTGAGAAGCTCTTTTTATACCCAATCATGTTGCCAATTGACCTAATTAGTGTTAATTGGTCTTCCAGCTCTCCGTTATGCTCAAATTTACTTTTTCCAGCCTCTTATTGCTACTTGTCCCAACTTTTTGGGGATTTGTTGACACCGTGAAAATTTGAATCAACGTATTTGTCCTTTAAAATGATACATTGACTCGGATTAAACATTTGATCTGTCATCTACGTTCTATTACAAATAAAATATTGACATTTGCCATCTCCACATCATTGCATTCAGTTTTTATTCACGATTTGTATAGTGTCCCAACTTTATTGGAATCCGGTTTGTAAAAACTTACACAACATTATAAACAAAGGTCCATTAAAGTAAAGGCAATTATTTTAAGAATATTGTGTCTGGGATAGTTAACACTATGGTTTCTCTTTGCCAAAAATCCACTGTGTATTTTGTAGCAAAAGTTCTGTGGTTTCTGTTGCAGTTTTCAATTTGCATATATGCGAACACTATGCCAAGTAAGGACACCTTCTTTTCTTGGTGCAGTTGTGGAAGATTAACCGTGGTTGCATAAACTACAGCATGGCCTCCTATTCGAAACAATAGGAAGTGGCACCCATACAGCTGCCATATGATTTCTGAAGCATCAAATTCCATTTACAAAGCCTCTCAGCAAACTAGATAGATATTCAGTAATAAAGTTGTGCCATATGGGTTTGAACTCTTTATCTCATTCTGGATCTGTAGTGGTCTACAAACATCACAGAAACAAATATTTAAAGTAATAAAGAGAAAGGTAAAAGCGAATGAAATAAAAAATAAAAAAATCGAGAGGGGATTAGGTGAGGGAGGGAAAGGATTACTTGGCTAGTAAGATGTAGGTATGTTATGCATTGGATGCAGAACCAAATTTGACTTGAGGATATTCCTAAGGGCATTATCCTGGCATTCCCCTGGTTTTGGTCCTTTAACCACTATACAGGGCTCTGGACTTCGCTGAAGGAGAACCACCAGGCTACTACCTCCTGGAGTAGTCTCGGTTTAGTTGACATCTGACCCACAGGTGTCAAGAGACACAGGTGCAGAGCTCTGTGGGGTTTGACAAAACCTTATGCAGGCAGCACAGGGTCAGTACAGAGATCAGGCAGGGGTCAGGACAGGCAGTGAAAGATCAAATACTAAAAACAGAGGTCGGTACAAAAGCAGACAAATCTATTTCAGCATACCTTAACAGGATGCTAGAGAACTAGGAACCTATTGCTTAGGCACCCTTCCATAGGGGAAAATGCCTAAAGTACGCCAAGGTGGCCAGCCACTGACTGGTGAAAATTCCATTGCACATGCATGGACCCCAAAAGGTTCGGAGGGAGCTAGCACCCGACAGGCAGAAGAGCAGAGGCTGTGCTGGCATGCAGGCTACAGCCGCCATGGAGAAACAGAGCAAACCTGGAGGCCAAGCCTGCTTGGCAGAAGACGACAGCAGGAGGAAGGTCTGTGTCCCTGGGACGCACACGTATTATAAAGAAACACAAATACTATACTGACTATTTTGTCTATCAGCATTAGGTTTAATTCAGATATGCAATCATTATTATAGAAAGCAACTTTGGATTTCCAGTGTCTGGGTATCACAAAGATCTAAAGGCCCTACAGATCTAAAGAACTACATCCTAGAAGGGACATAATTGAGAACAATTGCACCAAATATTAAATCTGCCTCACAAATGAGACACAGAAGGCCACATAATATGGCCATGTAATGCTAGGGGTACTCTGTACTGTTTGGATAGTATTTGTAGTTTTCTCCTGTGCATAACATGCCATTGGCAACTTGTAGGTAAGCAAGAATTTAATTTCCTGATATAAAATCCTTGACATTCAGTTTTAATGAGGCAAAGTACACCAGCCATCTATAAAAGGGTTCCCTGTCTCAGACATTTCTATAGCATATCAAGAGATCAATATCCTGCATCACCAATGCAAGTTCAGCATGGGAACTGTCCCACAGTGGGCCATTCCAAGACTTGCAAACATGTGCAGGTTGATGACGGCGGAAAGTCAGCTAAACACTTGCGTTTCAATACTTCCACAGATTACAGTTATTGTGCTTACCAGCAGCAGAACATACTGGAATCAGTTTACTGTATTTTAGGAGGATCTTACTAACCAAATTAGTCAAACTGGTCAATCCTTTTAAAGGTCACTGAGCAGATTGATATAGAGTTTTTGGGAAAAGATTCTGTCACACTGGTGACAGGTTTTAGAAGGTCTGAAAGATTATCTGCACATTAGTGATCTGACAGCCTCTTTTGGTTTTGGTTTCACTTTGTGTGTTGCTTGTATGTCCACACCTCCTGTTCAGGTGTGGATCATGTGACTTTTACCTCCCCTATTTAGTTTTACCCATCACTCTTTGCTCTGGATAGCTTCATTTTGTTTTTGAAAGAGCTGGAGTGTAGTTCTAGTTAAAGTCCTGTTCATCCATCATCCATCAGCCTCAGAAGTTAAGTGTTCTGCTTGTTGTATTTTGTATTCCCCCCACCTTTGTTGTTTACTAGGCCTCAGCGAGATGCTGGTTCCTTCACCAGGGAAGGAGTGGGTTGTCTCTGCCCTGTCATTACCATTAGGGCATCCGAGGGCCACCAGGGTTTTCTAGGTTCCTCTGTATGGGCATCTCTACCATCGAGAGGTGGCCATACAGATAGGAGTTAGGGCCAGGAGCAGGGTTTTATAGGTGGTCACCCTTTTCCTTCCCTAGCGGTGAGGCCTAGTGTCTTTTCCCTTCCTTCTGGTTGTCTTTTGGTGTTCTCCCCTACTACATCCGTGACAGATTCATTGTAATCTGCATTTCAATTATTGAAATCTTTGCTCTTTCTGGGCTTTGAAGTAAGCGTTCGTATCAGTGAGTGACTGTACATACGAAAATTCTGTAGCTGTCAGTCACTGATAGGATTTCCTCCTTGACCTTAAAGGGGTTCTACAGTTTGTTTTAACTGGATCGATCAGCATCTGATCGGCGGGGGTCCGACAACCGGGACCCCTGCCGATCAGCTGTTTGAGAAGGCCGCGGCGCTCCAGCAGCGCCGCGGCCTTCACACTGTTTACCGCTGGCCCAGTGACGTCACGACTAGTATAAACTGGCCTGGGCGAGGCTAAGCTCCATTCAAGTGAACAGAGCTTAGCCGTACCCAGGTCAGTTGATACTAGTCGTGACATCACTGGGCCAGCGGTAAACAGCGAGAAGGCCGCGGCGCTGCTGGAGCGCCGCTGCCTTCTCAAACAGCTGTCCTGGGTGTCGGACCCCCGCCGATCAGATGCTGATGATCATCAGTTAAAACAAACTGTAGAACCCCTTTAAAACCCAGAATGAGCAGAGATTTAAAGGCTATGTACACCTTTGAGGACATTTTTTTAAGATTGGAATTTACTCATTTTGGGCTACAAATCATTTTTTAAACTGGTATTTATTAAAAATATTCAGCCATTTCTGTTTACAAGCTTTGACTTTATGTTTTTCTTTTAAAATCCTTATAGCAGATGGCTCATGTAAAGAGAACTCTTATTTCTTATCTCCTGACCTCATAAACACTCATTATAGCTAAATTCTAATCGAACTGATAAGAATATGGCTTAAATAAATATTTACATTTAAATAGCCTTTATTGGCTATTACAGCAATCAAATGCTTCCTATAATTGCAGACTAGCTTTTTGCATCCACAGGTATTTTTGCCCATTCATCTTTAGCAATAAGCTCCAAATCTTTCAAGTTGGAGGGTCTTCTTGACATCACCCTGATCTTTAGCTCCCTCCACAGATTCTCAATTGGATTCAAGTCTGGACTCTGGCTGGACCACTCCAAAACTTTAAAGTTGTTGTTTGCTAACCATTTCTTCGCCACTTTTGCTGTGTGTTTTGGATCATTGTCATGCTGAAATGTCCACTGGTGCCCAAGGCCAAGTTTCTCTGCAGACTGCCTGATTTTGTCGTTGAGAATCCTCATGTATTGCTCTTTTTTCATGGTCCCGTTTACTGTGATTAAGTTCCCTGGTCCATTGGCTGAAAAACACCCCCAAAGCATTAGGTTCCCACCACCATGTTTGACAGTGGAGATGGTGATCTTTGGGTTGAAGGCTTCTCCTTTTTTACGCCAAATGAAAGAAACATCATTGTGACCAAACAATTCAATTTTTGTTTCATCTGACCATAACACAGAAGACCAGAAGTCTTCTTCTTTGTCCAGATGAGCTTTTGCAAAGGCAAAGCAAGCTTTTGTGTGCCTTATCTGGAGAAGTGGCGGCCTCCTTGGTCTGCATTGTGCAGTGTCCATTGGATTGTCTGCCTTGAGACATTGCCACCAACAGAGCCCAGATTCACCAGGATGGCCTTGGTGGTGATCCTTGGATTCTTTTTCACCTCTCTAACTATTTTCTACTTTTGGCTTCCGACCACGTCCTCTGAGATTTTCCACAGTGCAGAACATCTTGTATTTTTTGCTCAAATGCAAATAAAAGCTGAGAAATGTTTTTTTTTCCACAATAATGCCTCTTGTACATCGTCTTATTATCTTTTGGGAGACAACTATGTCATTTCCCGTCAAAAAAATACTTGCTGGTTGAATAAAAGTAACTTTAAGTCAAAATTTGCCAGGGGTATGAATAATTATGGGCAGCACTGTATGTGCAAATAAAAAACATCTTGTGAATATATTTACAATATGTATATACAGTTGCAAGAAAAAGTATGTGAACCCTTTGGAATTATATGGATTTCTGCAAAAATTGGTCATAAAATGTGATCTGATCTTCATCTAAGTCACAACAATAGACAATCACAGTCTGCTTAAACTAATAACACACAAAGAATTAAATGTTACCATGTTTTTATTGAACACACCATGTAAACATTCAGAGTGCAGGTGGAAAAATCATGTGAACCCCTAGACTAATGACATCTCCAAGAGCTAATTGGAGTGAGGTGTCAGCCAACTGGAGTCCAATCAATTAGATGAGATTGGAGGTGTTGGTTGCAGCTGCCCTGCCCTATAAAAAACACACAGCAGTTCTGGGTTTGCTTTTCACAAGAAGCATTGCCTGATGTGAATGATGCCTCGCACAAAAGAGTTCTCAGAAGACCTACGGTTAAGAATTGTTGACTTGCATAAAGCTGGAAAGGGTTATAAAAGTATCTCCAAAAGCCTTGCTGTTCATCAGTCCACGGTAAGACAAATTGTCTATAAATGGAGAAAGTTCAGCACTGCTGCTACTCTCCCTAGGAGTGGCCGTCCTGTAAAGATGACTGCAAGAGCAAAGTGCAGACTGCTCAGTGAGGTGAAGAAGAATCCTAGAGTGTCAGCTAAAGACTTACAAAAGTCTCTGGGTTATGCTAACATCCCTGTTAGCGCATCTATGATATGTAAAACACTAAACAAGAATGGATTTCATGGGCGGATACCACAGAGGAAGCCACTGCTGTTGAAAAAAAACATTGCTGCATGTTTACAGTTTGCACAAGAGCACCTGGATGTTCTACAGCAGTACTGGCAAAATATTCTGTGGACTGATGAAACCAAAGTTGAGTTGTTTGAAAGAAACACACAACACTATATGTGGAGAAAGAGAGGCACAGCACACCAACATTAAAACCTCATCCCAACTGTGAAGTATGGTGGTGGGAGCATCATGGTTTGGGGCTGCTTTTCTGCGTCAGGGCCTGGACGGATTGCTATCATCAAAGGAAAAATTAATTCCCAAGTTTATCAGGACATTTTACAGGAGAACTTAAGGCCATCTGTCCACCAGCTGAAGCTCAACAGAAGATGGATGTTGCAACAGGATAACAACCCAAAGCATAGAAGTAAATCAACAACAGAATGGCTTAAACAGAAGAAAATGCTCCTTCTGGAGTGGCCCAGTCAGAGTCCTGACCTCAACCTGATTGAGATGCTGTGGCATGACCTCAAGAAAGTGATTCACACCAGACATCCCAAGAATATTTCTGAACTGAAACAGTTCTGTAAAGAGGAATGGTCAAGAATTACTCCTTCTGATCTGCAACTACAGGAAACGTTTGGTTGAAGTTATTGCTGACAAAGGAGGTTCAACCAGTTATTAAATCCAAGGGTTCACAAACTTTTTCCACTTGCATTGTGAATGTTTACATGGTGTGTTCAATAAAAACATGGTAACATTTAATTATTTGTGTGTTATTAGTTTAAGCAGACTGTGATTGTCTATTGTTGTGGCTTGGATGAAGATCAGATCATATTGTATGACCAATTTGAGCAGAAATCCATATAATTCCAAAGGGTTCACATACTTTTTCTTGCAAATGTATATTCTTTTCATACTAGGTCACGCCTCTAACTCTGCATAACTATACACTCCCAGTCCCCTTAATGCCCCCACATAGTAATTATTCCCCCTTTGTGCCAGTACATAGTACTTACGTCCAGATCACAGTTCAGCCGCTGGCGCTCCACAGCAGTTGCAGGATATGGTGTCACACATTGTTCTGCTGGTCTGTGTAGGTGGAGGAGCACAGCAGAGTCCAGGCTGCACTGCTCCTCATCCTATACAGACCAGCAGTGTGATGTGTGACACTGCATCCTGATACTGCTGTGGAGCCAGGTCCATATTTAGATTTGATGCTGCCCTAGGCACTTTAGTGCCAGCTTTCTCCTCCCAATGAAGTCCATAGCTGATGGTAAAATACTGCCTAGGCCTTCAGCTATCTCTCAGGACGCCTTCATACACTTGGACAATTAAAGGCCTGACCTGTTACGTGTGCGCTTGGCAGCTGAAGGCATCTGTGCTGGTCCCATGTTCTTATGTGCCTGCATTGATGAGAAAAATTAAGTTTTAGTATATACAAACGGGGGCATTACCATTACACCTAGAGGCTCCGATCTCTCTGTAACTGCCCTCAAAGTAGACAGGGAGCGGCAGTTGCAGAGACAGCAGTAGGTGTAAAGGTAACACCCCCGTTGCTCCTAGAAGATAATTTGCATATATTCATATTTTTCTCAATAATGCAGGCATATATGAACATGGGCCCAACATAGACTGGCACTGATGGGTGGCTTTATTGCTGCCCTAGCCATTTTACAGGCTAAGGCAGCGCTAAAGCATGTCAATTAGTGCCAGTGACATCACCACGCTCACTGCCAGATGGAAGCCACCCCCAAATAGTATCCCCAGTGGTAATAAGGCTCCCTACAGTGCTCTTAGTACTAATAAGGCCTCCCTATAGGGCACCTCTTATAATCTATAAGGCACTTCTATAGAGCCCTCAGTAGTAGTAATACCCTCCTCCACTGCCCACAGTATTTATAATGTTCCCTGCAGTGCCCCCTGTAATTATACTTCTTGCCGTAGTTATAATCATCTCTGTAGTGCCCCCATAAATTATAATGCCCGTCCTCTCCCTCCAGTCTTCTATACCATGCAGTCCCATGTAAATAACTTCAGTCATCTCCCACCAGTCTTCTATATGATACAGTCCCATGTAAATAGCATATCTTCCTTACAGTCTTCTATACCATGCAGCCCCATGTAAATAACTTCACTCCTCTCCCTTCAGTCTTCTATACCATACAGTCCTATGTAAATAACACCAGTCCTCTCCTTCCAGTCCCATGTAAATAACTTATCTTCCTTACAGTTCTCTATAACATACAGTCCCATGTAAATAATTTAAATCACCTCCTTCGCTCCCCTCCAACACATAGTCCCATATAAATAACATCACCCTTTACCCTCCAGTCTTCTAAAATATCCAGTCCCATGTAAATAATACCAGTCATCTCCCTCCAATCTTCTATAACATACAGTCCCATGTAAAAAAAAAACATAGCTTTCTTATAGTCTTCTATAACATACAGTCCTATATAACTAACACCCCTCCCTCCCTTCAGCCCCATTAACATACAGTCCCAATTAAATAACATTTTTCTCCCACTAAACAAGGAGGAGGTATAATGGGGAGAACCTCCCAGCATTTCTCAGAGACTTTCTGCACTGGTCACATGACGGTGACCTCATCACAGGTCCTACCTCCACTTCCACTGCTAAAAAGATCACATGACTATGATGTCATTGAAGGTCCCTCAGATATGAAGTGTAGACACAAACTGGCAGCAGATTTGCAGTAAGTGCTAATCAGCCCCCCCAAAAAAACTCTGCCCCCTCCCGACCTCCACACAAAGGTGCCCAGGTTACCCTGTTACAAAAGTATGTGGATAAAATGTCCCAGGGTGCAAAAATCCAATCCAGATGATGATAGTAAAGAGATACTTTTAATGCAGGAGCGGTACTCCTATATTAAAAGTATCTCTTTACTATCATCATTTCGATTGGATTTTTGCGCCCTGGGACATTTTATCCACATACTTTTGTATCTCATCACTTCTTGGAGACCTCAGGTATCTCCGACAAGAAGTCATCCCTACACGGCTGCAGATCCATCATCAAATCGTGACTCCCGTACACGTCTTGAAAAGCTTTCACTAGAGTTGTGCCTACAGGTAGCACAACCACCAAAGGTGAGCCTTTTATTGGAACCATTTATTTTACCTGTCTAGAAACAGTATTACCCTATGGTGCGCCCTGTTTTATCTTTAACAGCATAAAGTAAATCCTGTGGATTTAAATCAGGTTACCCTGTTGGCAGAGGTAGGGAATGAAAAATATGATAAGATAAAAAAATTAACGCTTCTGCTGGCACTGGGATGGGCCCCCTTCCTTGCTAGGCCCCTGTGCAGCTGAACCAGCTGCACATGCGGTATGTCCGCCCCTGCATGGAAGTGTAACTATGTCAATGAATAATAATGACAATATAAAAATCGGACACATTGGAGTGAAGTTTAGTGGAATTTTTTCTTTACTTCTTTACTTGCTAGTATGAGTGCCTTGTCTTACAACAGACATCTGAGTTTCAAATTCATCTACATATGTAGATTTTACTATAGTAAAACAGTAAGCATGTCTCTGCGTGAGACAAACACCCTTGAGCTATTCTGGAACAAAATATGAAACAGATAAGCGTACACTAATAGCTAGAGGATTGAAATGGAAATTAGCTGAAACATTTGCCCATCTCTTATTTTTATGGATGAAATTCTTATCATACTCATGTTTGATTCCTGGATCTCAGTATCCTCAGTCCATCCATCTATCTCTATACCTAGCTATCAAAATGAATTGGCACCATCTGCCTGGAATATCATTGCAGCCCACATAGCTCTTGGGATGTGCTATGTAGCACACTCTGTATACACATTTAAGAGTATGAATATGAAGTTTTGTTTCAATCTCAAAGAAAGCTAGTTAATGACAAGGATGTTCTAATTTCCATGTAAATGGTAACATGGAGAGTTTGAAATAAAATAGTATTCATCTAAGGAAGGTTTAAAATGTTTCCAGTGGCAGATGGCTTAATTCCATGCAAAAAAAAATAAAAAAATGAGACTATCAATCTCTTGTTGGAAAAAACGATTTATAACTGCATATGCTGGAATCATGATTACTTCTAATTGTTTAACATATGGATATATTTCATCTACTGGTAAAATAATACATGAAGTTAAAGCGCACTATCTACTCCTCTCTGATGCTGGCTAAAATATTGGGATTAAAGTATCAATGCTATTTGTGCACATATATTAATAATAATGTATATTGGACCTATGATCTTGGGGAAGGTAGAAAGAATTGTGCCCTGAATTGTGTCTAATTAACCCTAACCCCACATTGTAATGCCTGTAGGTAGGGAAAGAGAAGGACAGTGAGCCCTAACCTAGAACCCAGCATGCTTTTCCTGCCTATTAGCAGTATAAGCCCTACTTTGCAGAACCGTAACTGGACGATGATCTCTCAAATAAATGCAGAGACGGACAAACACCAACAGACAACAAACAGTTGTGCAGAGATTAGGCAGAACCAGATGGGCTACACAGTACCAATTGAGAGACAGAGAGTGGACAGGAGATAAGCCGAGGTCAGAAGCAGATGGGCTGCATGGTACCAAACACATGAGACAGAGAGTGGTCAGAAGACAAGCTGGGGTCAGAAGCACAGAGGAATCAATGGGCAAAATGCAGGGAACAAGGAACCTAGCTAGTGAGCCAAACAAGACTATTACTGGTACTGGTGTATGGCCAGGAAGGGTTTTAAATAGAGCGCTGAGTTCCTGGATCAGAACTTGATAGGTCCATGACTCGGTGCTCCATCAGTCAGAAACACTAGCACACATAAATAAAGCAGCTGAGCAATCAGCCCCCGGCCAATCTGCCCCAGCAAACGCCTGCTGTGTGTAGAAACAGCGCATTGTATCCTGTTACTAAGGATGCGGTCGTGTCACCAGGGTGTGTGGCTCAACAGCGTGTCTCTCCCGAAGCAGCCGTGCAGAGGCTGAGGTTCAAGCCGCTGGGGCCCGGACAGGTAAGTTTATTATAAACATCCTTTATGTACTGTGGATGCCAGGTCTTAACTCTACAAGTTAACATAACCCTGCAGATAGATACAGTATATGGACCTATGTAAAACTATAGATTAAACATTGTTATTTTAACCTCTTCTTGTTATCCACCATACATGAATGACAGATGTCGGGTAGTAAAATCTATATAAATTTGGTTTCACTGTAATCATACTGACTTGCAGAATAACGTAACATGTCATTGTTACTTGCCAGTGAATTCCATAAATACGGAAACTGTAATACTATGGTGCGATTACATTCTTTTTACAGTTCAATCCATTAATATTTTTCCCTAGCTTCCCACTACATTGAATGGAATATTAAATGGTGCCATTAGGAAGCATAACTTGTTCCAAACTAACAAGCCCTCATACAGCAGGTTAAAGGCTATGGAAACCTTTGTGCATGCAAAATCAATAAACTCATATGTTACTAAAATGCAGCAGAAAGTAAAATTTAACTTGTTTGTTTTTTGGATTCAGCTTCTCTTCTTATGCACTCAGCAATGCTGGTACCTGGTTTTCCAGCACTTCTCTCTTCGCAGTTCAGGCTCTGTGCGCCTGCCCTGAGCACTGGTCACATGGCCTCTCCCCTGACTGTTTTGTTTTTCACATGCACCAGCACAGCTCTGCTCCCCTCTGTTTTCAATACCCTGCACCCCACACTGTGACACATCACAATCTCCATTCTCTCTGTGGGCATCCCCCTTCATACTGACTGCTGGAAGCTGCTGTCACAATAGATATGTAAGCGGGGAAATAAACAAACACAGGAAAACAAACAGAACAGACGACTAGGCCCAAAAGCTAATGAGAAAAGGGTCACCTCCTAGCGATCCCTAAAAGCTTTCCCTAGACTGCTGTGCCCATGTGCATACCCTTATGGTGGATATGCACATGCCCTCATGCCTAAACCTAAACAAACCCTAAGCAGCAGGAAAAAGGGAAGAGGCAACCTGCTTTTTCAAACCAGGAGGAAGCAAGCGTCTCCCTAGAGGCCTAGATAAATACACAAAGGGAAATAAAGGAGAGGACTTATCTTGAGCAGAGCTGGAGCAGACAATCCACCACAAAGCAAGAGCTCCCAGGAAAGAACTATAACCCGCACAGGCCACTGGGGAAGGGAGGGATAAATAGCCTCACTAACAATGAAACCCAGTGCACCTGAGGGAAGGTGCATCCAGCTCAAACCCAAAACAAAACAAACAGAGAAGTCAGACATGTGCAGCCAGTCTGACAGACCTCCTCCATGTTCTGTTAGTGGTTTTTACAGACACACTGACTTCAATGGGTCATTTGGTCTGTATCACATCACAGACCATAGTAGTACATGACTCCATTCTTTTATCAATTACAAATTCCCCATGAAGAAGCAAGGATGTGCGAATAAATATATTATCGTCACTAAGGGTGAATTCACACTACCATATATATTTTGTGGTCTGCAAAACAAGGATTCGCAAAAAATACAAATGATGTCTGTGTGATGTCCATGTTGAATCCGTTTTTTTTATTTTGCAGACTTATTGTAACAATGCCCATTCTTGTTTGCAAAACAGACAAGAATATGAAATGTTATATCTTTTGTCTGGTACTTTAGAACGGACATTCAGATGCGGACATCCCATGGTGAGCCGTCTGTATTTTTTGCGTCCCCCTTGAAATAAATGGGTCTGAATCCAATCCGTAAAAAATCCAAATCTGATTTGAACCATATGGTCGTGTGAATGGGGCCAAAGAATGTGTGCTGTCTGTGGACAACACCCAGATCACATGTCCAAGATTCACTGATATGTGAAAGAAGCTTCGAAGGAGTTGACTATACCGCACTCATAAATATCTACAAGCAGTGACTATACCGCACTTATAAATATCTACAAGCAGTGACTATATCAAACACATAACTATCTAACAGCAGTGACTATACTGTACAGATAAATATCTACCAGCAGTGACTATACCGCACACATAAATATCTACAAGCAGTGACTATACCGCACTTATAAATATCTACAAGCAGTGACTATATCAAACACATAACTATCTAACAGCAGTGACTATACTGTACAGATAAATATCTACAAGCAGTGACTATACCGCACACATAAATATCTACAAGCAGTGACTATATCAAACACATAAATATCTAACAGCAGTGACTATACTGTACACATAAATATCTACCAGCAGTGACTATACCGCACACATAAATATCTACAAGCAGTGACTATATCACACACATAAATATCTAACAGCAGTGACTATACTGTACACATAAATATCTACCAGCAGTGACTATACTGCACACATAAATATCTACAAGCAGTGACTATATCACACACATAAATATCTAACAGCAGTGACTATACTGTACACATAAATATCTACCAGCAGTGACTATACCGCACACATAAATATCTACAAGCAGTGACTATATCACACACATAAATATCTAACAGCAGTGACTATACTGTACACATAAATATCTACCAGCAGTGACTATACCGCACACATAAATATCTACAAGCAGTGACTATATCACACACATAAATATCTAACAGCAGTGACTATACTGTACACATAAATATCTACCAGCAGTGACTATACCGCACACATAAATATCTACAAGCAGTGACTATATCACACACATAAATATCTAACAGCAGTGACTATACCGCACACATAAATATCTAAAAGCAGTGACCAGTGTTCCCTGTAAGCTACGCGGGTGCGCGGCTGTGCAGCTTCATTTATGCCTCCGTTCAGGACCTCTGCAAGCCCGCTCACCGCCGCACACAAGCAAAAAAAATATAATAATAACATTATGTGGCATCAGGGAGTTATATTGTAGATTTTTAGGTTTCATTCAAGAGGATTAACAAAAATATTGCATTAAAGTGTCCCTGTAGTTTAAAACTGCTGACATGTCATAAAAACATATCAAGGCCTTTGATCTACTGGATTCTGAAAGCTGAGACTCCCATGGATTTCTAGAATGAGGAGAAAGAAGTGCTTACGCAGAGTGCTCTCTCTCCTCACTGCAGGAGAATGGCTGAATAGAAAGTCTATGGGCCAGATTTATCATTAGCTCAGGTCAGAATAATGGAGTGAAAAAGTCCCCAAAAAAGTCCCAAATGCTAAAACTGTGCACAAATTTGCGACTTTTTTCTGCTCTGCACTATGCTCGCCAGTTTTCTGAAATTTCACTCCAGTGTGGACCATGCTTATCTTATGAGACTTTTTAATAGAACATGCGACTTTTTCATAAAAACGTGCGACTTTTTCGTAAAGATGTGCGACTTTTGTAAAGCTGCTTACTGAGGGATAAACTGCTACAGTCAAACCACATTTATTACAGTCTTAAAGGGCCGATCATAAATCTGACTTGGCTAAAACTGGCTTTAGCCATATGTTAAAGTGGAGTCAGCTGTCAGAGTCATGATAAATCTGGTGAAGATTAATTAGATATACCACCTCTACAGGTTTGTGTTCGTGGTATGTAATTACACCCAAATATAGCAGAAAAATATTGTAAACTGGGATTTAATAAAACGTAACCTTTACTAGGTAATTTAAAATAATGTATCACACTGGGTGAGAGACGACATTGACAACACTAACAACAATAAACTCCTCCACTGTATCAATTCATATATTATTAATAGAAATGAAATGAAAAAAAGGGTGGATCTCACCCCGTCTGGGCGGGGTCCACGACCATGGAGGACGGTCCTGGCGGTGATGTTACCTTTGACCGCTGTGACCGGATGCTGATGTGGTAATTGGCACGGTATTAACTCCTGACACACCCTATTATGGCTTTCCTGCCTGTCTAGGGGTCAAGGGGCTGTTCTTGTAGCCTACCTACCACAATGGAGCACCCGCCCCGACAGGGGCGACCCCACACCGAACCTTTCCCTCAGTATGGGTCTAAAGTTCTATCAAGCCCTAACTACAACGCCCTACATGCCATGTTTCTGTCTTTTCCAGACATCATCAGGGGACTTCACATGTATATTCCAGGGCAACTACAAATAGAAATTATAAACAAACACTAAATATCGGTCACAGATATCTGAGCGCCGCATGTATAGTGGCTTATCAGCAGCCTCAGTTTACTTACTGGAGATCAAGGTGATTTTAGCCTCGTATCCTTGGACAAGATGATAGGTAACTCTTGTCCTCACTGTTACAGGGGAAGTGTCCCATGTCAGTCCATGTCTCACCACAAAAAACAGTGATTTGGGTGAGCATTGAATGGTTGTTAGCCGCCTCCTAATATACCCCTACTCCGAGTATGTGTACGCCCCCCATGATTATTGATCTCACCTGTCCGAATCTCTCAGGATGCTTGTTATCCCATGTGGGACGCACGCCGCTCGCGTGCGTTCCACCGGATCGGAAGTCAATGTCACGTGATGCAGGCTAAACCGGAAGTGAGGTCAGGGCCTGAGTCAGAGCATTACCAGTTGCATAGCAACCTCTAGGCTCATGACACTCGGCCCTGTTTCAAGGCAAATGATAGCTTGCCTGCTTTTTGAATATATGCACAATCGCATTGCGGATTTCAATTGACAGGACAGCCACACACAGACCATCTTACTCCGAATACCGATCAGTACTTGGGCCAGGGAGCCTGATCTATGTCAGCTGGAGTACATACTTTGGAATATTACAATTCAAGATAAGTCCACAACATCGGGTCCGAGGGGGACTAAATCAGGTGACCGCATTACATTAGCAAATTGCCCTTATGAGTTTTCCGACCATGTCTACCATCACATCCCATGCGCTCATGATATGGGCACATGCGATACAAGGGGGGAAACGGTCGGATCACATCCATCCTAATTCGCCTTTTATTGCGACTCAGATCACAAGAAGCAGCAATAATTCTGTTGTTCATTTAAACCGGATGGATGGACCGTTTTAAGATAGAAGATCCATTTGGCTTCACATTGCAGGATCCTCTTATCAAAATCACCCCGTCTTATTCCTGGCTTGATTTTTTCAATTCCAGAGAAGGAAAGACAGTCCAATCTGCCTTCGTGTTCGGTGTTCACATGTCGTGCCACCGATGTGTCTCTGTCATTCCTTATGTCGCTCAAATGCTCTCCTATTCTTCTCCTCAACTCCCTACCAGCCTTCCCGACATATTCCTTTCCACATTCACATGTGATTTTGTAAACCAAACCAATGCTTCTGCAGTTAATAAAGTCCGTAATTGTATAGACTTTATCTGTATTGTTGCTCCTAAATGACTTTGCTTTGGCCATAAAGGGGCACGCCACGCATCTTCCACATTTATAGTTGCCACTGAGGCCTCTCTCCAGCCAAGTCTTTTGCTGGGGCCCTGGTGTATAGTGGCTGTGCACCAACGTATCACGAATGCTTCTGCCATGTCTATATGTGATGCTGGGGTGCCCCTTTATGGCCTTGCAAACGTCAGGATCCATTAAAAGCACATGCCAGTGTTTAGATATAATATCTCTGATTCCAGAGGAACAGCCATTGTATGTGCTGATAAAACGGATTTCCCTGTTCTCACTGGGGCTACTGTGCATGGGGGCGTCTACTCGCCATGATAAATCTGGCCCTATGAGTTCATCTCCAGTCTGTCTCCAGTAGTGAGTGCTTCTTTCTCCTCGTCTTAGTGATTGGTGGGAGTCTCAGTGCTCAGACCCCACTGTACTATTTTATAAGTTGAGTTGTTCAGATATATCTATTTTTTTCAGTACAGGTACACTTTAACTCTCTATGAATTATAACCATTTCCTACAGAGTTCCTTCATTTTCACAAGCTTAAGCATAATTGGACAAAGTTTAAGGCAAAATACAAGGGGACATCTACTATGTCTACATGAAAGAAAGTTGTATCATCCATGCAGGAAAGATGTGAATTGACTGTAGTCAGTTTTTTACACTTATTATTTTGTTGTAAGAAATCATCTTTTTTTTGAAGACATTAAAAGTTAAGCTGACCATACATATTAGATTTATATTGGCCAACCTCACCAATTTCAGCAAGTTTGGCCAACCATCTAATGTGTATAGGGGTCACCAGCAAGGGCGTATTAAGTGCATGATAGTCTCGAGGGTGTCTATCCAACTCTGGCCCCTCCCTTCATTTTAGTTTAATTTGTTTTCTGTATAAAGAAGCTGCGGTGCTCTGTGAGCGCCACAGTCTCTTCCTAGGCCATATGACATCACTTTCATCGTTCACGTGGCCTAGCTGCAGCTCAGTCCCATCTGAGTGATTGGGGCTGAGCTGCAATACCAAGCACAGTGCTATCAAATGGACAGCGCTTTTCTGTGAGCTCTCTGGGACATTGCGGTCTCCTCAAATAGATGATTGGTGGGGATGCCAGGAGTCTGACCCCATCATCTCATAACCCTCTGAGTACGGATGTCATAGATGTTACCTGCAGTCCTAGGTAACACCCCACATGACAGTGAATTATGTGTTTTCTGTGGTGTTACATAGGACTGCAGGTAACATCTACATTATCTGCAAACAGAAAGTTATCACTGTTATCTAGGCTGTGACATAGGACTGCAGGTGACATCTACAAATTAGAATTTTTGTTGCCAAATCTAAAATACATATGATTATGATAAAAAAGACTTGGAGGAGAAGATGAGACGCAGGTCACAGTGAGCTCTACATATAGGGGAACACAGCACCATATACCTCTTACATCCAGAGACATCTCCTGTCATGGATATCTTTTCTTTCCTCTTCTCCTCCATTTGCCCCAGCCATGACAAATTCTTTCAGTCGCATCTCGTCTCTACAGAGTTTGTTACAAAGACACGTTAGATTTCTCTTAATTGGGGTAATTTATCAAACTGGTGTAAATTAGAACTGCATTACTTGCCCACAGCACCCAATCAGATTCCACCTTTCATTTTCCAAAGGAGCTGTAAAAAATGAAAGGTGGAATCTGATTGGTTGCTATGGGCAACTAAGCCAGTTTTACTTTACACCAGTTTGAAAAATTATCCCAAAGGTCCCTATAGTGTCTACAGCAATTATAATGCCCCATAGAGTGCCCCCAATAATAATAACACCCTATATTGTGCTCCAGGTAATAAACGCTGTGTAGTGTCCCCAAAAATAATGTTCCCTAATATGTCCCTATAATAGAAATGCCCCTACAGTGCCCCCCAATAGCCCCCATACTATGCCCAATAGTTATTTCCTCCACACTGCCCCATATAGTATTTTCCCCCACACCCGCTCTATATAGTATTTTCCCCCACACCACTCCATATAGTAATTTACCCCACACTGCTCCATATAGTAATTTCCCACACACTGTCCCTACATAGTAATCCCCCAAAGTAGTTTCCTCCACACTGCCCCATATATTAATTTTCCTCACACTGCCCCATGAAGTAATTTGCCCCACACTGCCCTCATTAAGTAGTTTGCCCCATGAAGTAGTTTGCCCCCACATTGCCCCCATGAGGTAATTTGCCCCTATGATTAATTTGCCCCCACACTGTCCCATGAAGTAATTTGCCCCCACACTCCCCACTACAAAATAATTTGCCCCCACATTGTCCCCATGAAGTAATTTGCCCCCACATTGTCCCCATGAAGTAATTTGCCCCCACTCTGCCCTATGAAGAAATTTGCCCTCACAATGCCATCATTAAGTAATTTGCCCCCACACTGCCCCATGAAGTAATTTGTCCCACACTGCCCCCATGAAGTAATTTCCCCATGTAATAATCTGCCCCCACACTGCCCTCCATGAAGTGATTTGGCCCATGTAATAATCTCCCCCCACACTGCCCCCATGAAGTGATTTGCCCCCACCCTGCCCCCATGTAAATAATTGTCCCCCACACTGCCCCATGAAGTAATTTGCCCCCACACTGCCCCATGAAGTAATTTGCCCCCACACTGCCCCCATGAAATAATTTTCCCCCACACTGCCCCATGAAGTAATTTGCCCCCACACTGCCCTATAAAGTAATTTAGCCCCACACTGCCCTATGAAGTAATTTAGCCCCACACTGCCCTTATGAAGTAATTTGCCCCCACACTGCCCCATGAAGTAATTTTCCCCACACTGCCCCTGAAGTAATTTCCCTCATTTAATAATCTGCCCCCACACCGCCCCCATGAAGTGATTTGCCCCATGTAATAATCTGCCCGCCACAGTAATATGTCCTCCTCTGCCCCCCAAAGTTGGCACACACAGAAAAACAAAACAAAACAAAAAAAAAATAAAAGATAATACTTACCTGTGTCCAGGAAGGTGAGGCAGGCGTGGATACTTCACTGTTCTGCGACCCGGCACAGGCGCGTGATGATGTCATCATGCATGCCTGCACCGAGATTTTACTACCACATAGGCCTCAGACCTACTAGGTCTGATGCCTATGGCGGTGGTTGGCTGCAGGGCAGGGAGCTATGCACTCCTGTGCCCCGCTGCTTTATGTGGGCGTTTGGGTCGGCGTTGGGCCCCCAGCGATGCCGGGCCTGGGGCTGCCAACCCGAACGCCCCTATTATAATCCGCCATTGGCCACCAGACTCTCCCTGACAGCAAGGGAGATAGCTCCTCTCTCCCCATTCACTGCATATGCATGCTCGGCTGAAGAAGGAAATCATGATTCCCAGGCTCCTTGTGTGTCACTGATGCTAACGGGAGACCTAGTGAGATGGAAGACATTTCCTAACCGGCAGGTGAGGCATGAGCTCTTGGTGACCCAGGATCCCGGGTGTCAGTAGTAACTGTGGAATCAGAACCTCTGGAGCAGGGGGATGGGGGACAGCCACAGCCATGTTGGGCCCATTCTTTATTAAAAAGAAGTCCAGCTTACCCTGTGCTTTCAGGGATTTCTTGCCACTGGTCATCACAAGGCTTTGAGGATGACCTCACAGGGGTAGAAAGAGATGTTGCTAGACCAAAACGTTGGTATAGTCGATGCTGTTGTGCAGGAGGTCCACTATCAAGTGTCCATATTCCTCCGTCGGCAAACCACGCCCCCACCCAGGCCACTCTGCATAATCATATTCATCCCACTTGGTGGCCCAATCTCAGTGTGAAGGCTTAGAACTTAAACTGCAGGGAGAGTGCAGAGAGGGTGTATAGCTGCTTGCATTACGTTCTAGTGCACCCACATTCATAGTAAATCTGTTCTGTAGGTACTTGTAACGGACCGTTTCAGCAGACAAGGGGTTAAGATCCGTTTAGGCGATATGCCCCTTTCTGAGAGACAGGCACAGCTACTGCAGAACACCAACCTCCCGAACTGGATACAAAATAGCACTCCAAACTGGAACCTCGCAAATAGCTGTCAGCAGACGAACAGGAAAAGCGTACAGTCAGCTTACACTCCTGGCAATCAGTCTCCAACAGCATACAGGGAATCCCCCCAATAACGAGACAAGACTCCGTCTTGAGGGTCAGCAGTGGTCTGATGTGCTGGCACACCCAGCCTGGTTTTTATTACAGTTTTGCAAATACAGAACAGATACAACACATCCCCACAATGCATCATGGTTTCCTCCTCTCTGTCCCAGAGACAACCGAAGGCAATCCAATTATCTCTCAGGACAAAGGGAGATCACCAATACACATGCGGAGACAACAGGACAGACATCACCATTTAAACACACAATGGCACACCCCCACAGCAAACACAGACATTTAACATATCCCCAGATAGCTCAAGTCTGAGTGCATATAATTAGGTGAATGGCACTCAGAATACACGAATACAATAATATTAGCTATCTGGGTGCCCTCACATAACATACAATTTAACCGAACGCATAATAACATAAAATACAATTCTACAGACAGATTTAAGCTGTGCGGCCGGTCTGTCTTCTCCTTTAAAGTTACTATGGGCCATAATCCTGAGGCAAGAGGCTTTTAAACAGCCCTCTCCAAAACCCAGTGGCGAGCTTGGTTTCGCCACACATCTCCCCCCCCCCAGGGAAGACTAACCAGATACCTGACCTCACGCCGGTCAGTACCTGAGTTAGTCTGGCAGCCCACCCACAACCCAATATTGGACCTGTTGAATCTTAGGGCCTGGCTCTGTTCTGTATGTCCCCAGCTGTTGAGTGGGCATCTGCTACTCCTTGCTTTGTGGTTCTCCAGCTTGGAGCTGTAGGTACTTGGTGGGCAGAGGCCGACTGCGCTCTGCCCAGATGCCAGCTCTTCCACTGGGGATGCCTGTGGGAAGTCAGTCTCTGGACAAGAGGATAGGGGAGGGCAGAGGCCAACTGCGCTCTGCCCTGATGCCAGCTCTTCTGCTGGCGTGAGGGGGGAAGAAGCCAGTCCTGTAACAAGGGGGTCCGTGGAGCAGAGGCTAGCGGCTCTCTGCCCTGATGCCAGCTCTTCCGCTGGGAAGGGATCAGTGGTTATTGCAGGCTCATCCACTGCCCCCAGAACTCGGTTGGGAAGTAGCTGGGAAGGGGAGGGCTCGCTTACCTCCTCCTCCTGGTATCCCTGCGGAGATGGCTGGAGATCTGGTTGTTGGAGGGGGAAACCGACTGTCTCCTCTTTGGCTAAACAGCCCTGTTGCTGGGGGACAGGACCGACTGTCCCTACCCCCTGTGCTGTGAGTGCAGAGACCACGGTCCCATCTGCACAGTTGTGGGGCTTACTGTCTCCCCCTGGTGCGTCAAGCTGCCGCTGGGGAATGGAGACTAGGCTCCCAGTTCCCAACAAATCCTGCTGCTGCTGGGGGACAGGACCGACTGTCTCTGCCCCTGTAACTCCGCCTGCCGCTGGGGAATGGAGACTCGGCTCCCAATTCCCTGTACATCACACGGCCGCTGGGGAATGGAGACTAGGCTCCCAATTCCCAAAAAATCATGCTGCTGCTGGGGGGCAGGAACAACTACCTCTGCCCCCTGTAACTCAGCCTGCCGCTGGGGAGGGAGGCCGCTGCTCTCCCCTCCCTGCACTTCAAACTGCCGCTGGGGAATGGAGACTGGGCTGACTCTGTCCCGCAACTGTAACTTCCGATGGAGGTCCACCCAACGTGGCAGCTGACCGTCACCTTCTGCCCGGTATAGTAGGGTCTTGAACACTAGACTCCTCACGAACTTCACGTATTTCTCAGCTTTCTGGATTGGGTCCGAAGAAGTTCAGCCGCAACCACATCATACGGTCAAATTCCTCAACAGAGTATCTGTACTCCACTGCTGGTTCCATCCTGGTGCTTTTAGGGTCGCTGTACTGAGACATGCGTTGCCCTTAAATTGTAGAATCCACAGGAATGGTGTCTCCTGTAGCTGTCCTTCTGGCTGTAGGAACGATCCCGCTGCTTGCCACCAATGTAACGGACCGTTTCAGCAGACAAGGGGTTAAAATCCGTTTAGGCAACATGCCCCTTTCTGGGAGACAGGCACAGCTACTGCAGAACACCAACCTCCCGAACTGGATACAAAATAGCACTCCAAGCTGGAACCTCGCAAATAGCTGCCGGCAGACGAACAGGAAAAGCGTACAGTCAGCTTACACTCCTGGCAATCAGTCTCCAACAGCATACAGGGAACCCCCCCAATAACGAGACAAGGCTCCGTCTTGAGGGTCAGCAGTGGTCTGATGTGCTGGCACACCCAGCCTGGTTTTTATTACAGCTTTGCAAATGCAGAACAGATACAACACATCCCCACAATGCATCATGGTTTCCTCCTCTCTGTCCCAGAGACAGCCGAAGGCAATCCAATTATCTCTCAGGACAAAGGGAGATCACCAATACACATGCGGAGACAACAGGACAGACATCACCATTTAAACACACAATGGCACATCCCCACAGCAAACACAGACATTTTACATATCCCCAGATAGCTCAAGTCTGGGTGCATATCATTAGGTGAATGGCACTCAGAATACACAAATACAATAACATTAGCTATCTGGGTGCCCTCACATAACATACAATTTAACCGAACGCATAATAACATAAAATACAATTCTACAGACAGATTTAAGCTGTGCGGCCGGTCTGTCTTCTCCTTTAAAGTTACTATGGGCCATAATCCTGAGGCAAGAGGCTTTTAAACAGCCCTCTCCAAAACCCAGTGGCGAGGTTGGTTTCGCCACAGTACTGTATATACAAACTAAAAAGACAGGGTGGTATTAGCAGGAGGTGCTCAAACCCACATGCATATATACAGGGGAGCAAATCCTGCACTTGTGGCCCGTTGCTAATGGCGATCCCCAGCAAAATGCATACGGTGGAGGATGCCCGCGGCGAACCACAAGTACCACAATAGACATCTCACACAAGGTAACAAGTGCGGATGTCATAATCAATATAACAATATAACAAAACAATAGCAAAGACAGGTGCACTCTGCAGTCTCACTAAACCCTCAAACTGATTTTAAAATTGAGAGATTAGTCAACATGTCCTACGGTGTAGAACATGTCTAAGCCCGGGCACCACGCCAAGGTTTCTCAAGTAGCCCGGGACCTAACACTCTCCTACCTGAGCCGTATGGGCAATACCAGGAGCCAGTGGGCAAATTACAGGAGCATGAGGCCGACTCACAAACAGCTCACCAGTTACCTCCAGCATGTAGCCATGCTTGCAATGGGAGGAGGGAGGAGTCTGCGAGTCCCACTCAAGACTGGCTGATATGGCCCAGGCCTCACAGGTGCACCTAAATGTGGCCTGTAGATGGAAAACAGGCACATTTAAATTGGAGTTTAGTCTGTAGGTACTGTGCCATCAATATTACGCAGAATTCAAACTTCAGTTATTTGGTCAGTTATTTCCGTCAGTTATTGTGAGCCAAAACTAGGTGGGGGTCAAAAACACAGAACAGGTGCAGATCTTTCCATTATACCTTTCCTGTAAATAGACTTCACTAAAGGTTTTGGCTCAAAATAACTGATTGAAAAATCTGATCAAATAACTGAAGTGTGAAGTCAGCCTTACATGTGCAATGTATCGCCATCTGCATCACTGTGCAGTGCACAGTGCAAGATTTATAGTTAATCCCTTCTGTTAAACAAAAGGAAAAGCATACAGCACCCTTCAGTAGCGCAAATAAAAAACTATGCGCACACCTCCAAGAGCTGTGTTCAAATGGCTCCTTAGTGGAACAAAATAAAGAAATGGAGGCAGCGCCACTAAAGTAGTGGAGAAAAAAAATGTTCTTTTAATGCCTGTTGTGGCAGTCCAAGCACATGATTTGTAATCACTTCTGTTAGCTATAAATATACTGTACGTCAGTATTACAGGTTGCTGTAACTGTCAGGTCTAATTTATCACGTGGACTTAAAGGGGTTATCCCATGACTAATGTAAAAAATGAAAATCAGACATCATCTAGGACATTGCAATCTCCTTCTAAAAATTTCAGAACCAGCCCTGTACCTCAAATGGATCCCGAAATCTCCCCGGTAATTGTTCTGCTAGAGTTATATCAAGCTGAAAGCGCAAGGGGAGTGTATTTTCTGTTGCAGCTAAGGGGGCATGTCTTAGCTCTCCCTATCACAACTCAGGAGGCAGTTGAAGGTTGAAACTGAGCATGTGCAGCCTTCTAAGTTATCAGGTCAAAGAAATAAGAAAAAAACAAACAGCAGGTGGTGCTATACAGATACATGGGATACAAATGGCTGGGGGCACCTCCAACAATAGAAAAAGAGTGCCGACTCACGGTATGAAATAGACGATGCAAAAGGGAAGAAAAAGAATACCGAAACGGGAGCCGCACATCTAAAATATTACAAATTTATTGAAAAAGACAGACACAACACAGAATGATTAAAAATGTCGTATACAACAAATCAAGGCTATGTAAACCATGTATCAGTACATGCCATCCTGGCTCACCACAGACATATGGGCAAACCCCCACATCAATTAATAGATAACAGTAAAGTGCATGTAATCCATCAACAGGAATGAAAAAATCAAAATACTTATCATAAAAAGTATATCATGATGGGGGGCCTGCGTGGCGGTCAGGAGAAGAGCCCAACGCGTATCGCCAGACTTGCTAGCTTCCTCAGGAGTGCCTAGTCTCAAATACTCCATGACTATACACATATATACAAAATAATCAATTACTAATGATTTTTACCTGTGTGCCAGGTCGCCATGTGGAGGAAGGGGGCCGCAACCTCCTCATTAACATGGAATGGGAGAGGGGGAGGAAAGGAGAAGGGGGGGCGGGCGGAGACGTGCAGAGCGCCAGCGTGCAGGCATTGTAGCCTATATAATGAGCCATATGTATACAGCGTTCGGCTGTGTCGACCGCGCATGCGCCCAAAACGGCAGGCGCAGGCCGCGTTCCAAACACCGGATACGATCGGCCGCGCATGCCCATTGGACACCCGCTGCGTGTCAACAGCCGGAAGCTGGGACTCAGACCTGAATACAGGGCCAGGGATGTAAGAGGAGCCGCGGACTGCGCTCCAGGCACCGGATGTGGACAGCCGCGCATGCCCAATGGACATCCACTGCGTGTCAGCGGCCGGAGATTACCTCACAGACCTGAGTAAAGTGTCAAAGGTGTATGAGAAGCCGCGGGCGAGCGCACAGCTGCGAAAAAAAGGGATACAAACTAACAAAAGATAAAATGTAGAAGAGTATAGATGTGTAATACTGAAAATATGGCTATTGCAGATAGCCTAATACAAAATCTGCTACATTCAAGGAAAAATATATGAATTAATGCATATCAAACAACCACATTAAAGCCCTCAATTGGACTTATATTATTGTCATCTAGTTAATTCATGTGCAGAATTAACCATCGGTCAGTAAAGACTTGACGCGTTAATTCTACAACATGACCGATACCCACAGCAATGTAAAAATTGCACTTAACCTACTAATACGACTTGTCACAACCTTTCTTTGTTTAATTTATTCAGGTTAATTTTATCAATGATCTTACCAATATTTAAATTCTCTCCCTTTTGAGGAAATTTTCTGGGACAAGAGATTATTTAGAATTTTTTGGATTTTATATTTTATTTTTTATATTTTATTTTTTATTTTTTATATTTTTTGTTTTTTATTTTTTATATTCTTTAAATTAATTATATTATTATTATTTGTTTTTTTATATTTTTTTATGAATTAGTATATTCTCCTTTTATATATAAATATTTTTTACTATATTTTCAATTCTTAATATTATATATATACCATCGTTCTGCATATAATTGATGATTATTCTTTACATATACAATAATCTTTTTATATTTTATAGTACATTTTATTATTTTGTATATTATTTTATATAAAAGATTTTTGTCAATATTTTTCAGATTATAATTTCAAAGTAGTTGTCAAAATTGACCATTTTTTATATACTCTTCAGAAAAAAAAAAAAAAAAAAGGGGATTCTTCGCTCTGTGCTATCGCCCACAGCGCCCCATACACGGGCCACATAAACAAGGAGACCTTCCACAGGATGTGGTGATCAATTAGGTGCTGCACCAAGATGTGGACAGAAACATGTGAAAAAATAAAAAAAAGAGAATGAAAATATAAATGATAACAATCTAGTGCATCAAATATATCAGATAGATCATCTAGTAAATGTCCAATCTAAGGATGATCGTAGGTGAGCCTCTTCCATAGTGATTTGGTGAGATTCTTTCAAATAAGTGACAAGGAGGTCCCCTCCATGCCAAAGCGCAGAGAAGAGAATAATCCGTTGGATCCAAAATGAAAAACGAAGAACCAAATAATCGCGTGAGAAACCATGTGTGTATCTAAAAGAAACAAACGAACAAAGAGAAAGTGAGAAATGCAGAACATTATCTAGCATAAAAACCTGTGAATAAAAGTTCCTCGTTAAGGCCCTGCGGGGACAAACAATCCAGATTGTAAATCCAACGGGATTCCGCTTTAAGCAGACACTGTGTCATCCGTGTACCCCTGATGCTATAATGTATTTTCTCCAAGCCCACTACCTGTAAACCATTGTACTTACCACCGTGATGGTCCAAGAAGTGTGCAGCCACAGAAGTAAGTATTTTCTCCTCATCGGCTTGATCCCGAGCGGCCAAATTGATATTGGACATATGCTGCTGCATCCGTTTGCGCAGTTCTTGTGAAGTTTGGCCCACATACAATTTCTTACACGGGCAAATGATCCCATAAACGACATTTCTAGTGCGGCAGTTTATATAATGGTGCAAACGTACACATTCCTTGCCATTCACAAAGTTATCTCTTCCCAACATGAATGGGCAGACGTTGCATTGGCCACAGGGATGTGTGCCCTTCAGTTTGGTGCCCCTGCTCAGTCCCCGTGTGGGACGCTGAAAATGGCTGCACACAAGTTGGTCCTTGAGGGAGGGCGCCTTGCGGGCAATAATCTTCGGCTTGTCATCCAAAAGGGGCGTCAATCTACGATCTGAAGTGAGCAGGAACCAATGGTTCTCCAAGATTTTATATAACGCGGACCACTGATTGTTATAGCGTGTGATTAAATGTATCCTGCCATCCCTGATTTTTGGTTTCGGGGTGAACAATTCCATTCGCTCTGTGCTCTTCGCTTCTTCAAAGGCATGGGAGATAAGCTTCCTGGGGTATCCCCTTTTCTGGAACCGTGATGTCAAATCTGCCGAGGCTGTCCTGAAGTCGGTTAGGTTGGTACAATTGCGTCGCAATCTAAGAAACTGCCCTTTTGGTATTCCTCTCTTCATATGGGCTGGATGAAAGCTTTGATAATGTAACAAATTATTAGTGGCCGTACTCTTTCGAAAAAGGGATGTAACAATCCGTTCATTTTCCTTACGCAGTCTCAGATCCAAAAATTCCACCGTATCATTCGAGATGTTATATGTCAGATGAATATTCAAGTCATTTTGGTTTAGTGTTTCGATGAATTGGATACAGGTCTCCCTGGAGCCCTGCCAGAAGAACAAGACATCGTCAATGTAGCGGAACCAGCCCACCACGCCCTCTCGGAAGGACGTCGACGGGTACACGCAGGCCTCCTCCCACCAACCCAAAAAGAGGTTTGCGTAGGAGGGCGCACAGCGTGCCCCCATCGCCGTTCCGGACTCCTGCCTATAAAATGTCCGATCAAAAACAAAATAATTGTGATGTAACACAAAATGCAGGAGACTCACCAGAAAGGCGCGGTGGGCTGGCTCCCCCGAGGTTGACTTCTCCAAGAAATAGGTAGTGGCGCTGATGCCATCCTTATGCGCAATATTCGTGTACAAAGATTCGACATCACAGGTCACGAGCAATACATTGGAGGTAATTGACAATTGTTCCAACATTTCAATCAGATGGAGAGAATCCCGCACATATGAGGGTAATCCTAAAACCATGGGTTGGAGAAAGAAATCCAAATAAGTGCAGGCCTGTTCACACAAACCCCCAATGCCGGCCACAATGGGTCGACCTGGGGGGTTGTGGAGGTCTTTATGCACTTTCGGGAGCATATAAAACGTGGGAATAATCGGTTGACTCACCTCGAGAAATTGATGCTCCTTTTTAGTGATGATAAACATTTAAATTGGAGTTTAGTCTGTAGGTACTGTGCCATCAATATTACGCAGAATTCAAACTTCAGTTATTTGGTCAGTTATTTCCGTCAGTTATTGTGAGCCAAAACTAGGTGGGGGTCAAAAACACAGAACAGGTGCAGATCTTTCCATTATACCTTTCCTGTAAATAGACTTCACTAAAGGTTTTGGCTCAAAATAACTGATTGAAAAATCTGATCAAATAACTGAAGTGTGAAGTCAGCCTTACATGTGCAATGTATCGCCATGTGCATCACTGTGCAGTGCACAGTGCAAGATTTATAGTTAATCCCTTCTGTTAAACAAAAGGAAAAGCATACAGCACCCTTCAGTAGCGCAAATAAAAAACTATGCGCACACCTCCAAGAGCTGTGTTCAAATGGCTCCTTAGTGGAACAAAATAAAGAAATGGAGGCAGCGCCACTAAAGTAGTGGAGAAAAAAAATGTTCTTTTAATGCCTGTTGTGGCAGTCCAAGCACATGATTTGTAATCACTTCTGTTAGCTATAAATATACTGTACGTCAGTATTACAGGTTGCTGTAACTGTCAGGTCTAATTTATCACGTGGACTTAAAGGGGTTATCCCATGACTAATGTAAAAAATGAAAATCAGACATCATCTAGGACATTGCAATCTCCTTCTAAAAATTTCAGAACCAGCCCTGTACCTCAAATGGATCCCGAAATCTCCCCGGTAATTGTTCTGCTAGAGTTATATCAAGCTGAAAGCGCAAGGGGAGTGTATTTTCTGTTGCAGCTAAGGGGGCATGTCTTAGCTCTCCCTATCACAACTCAGGAGGCAGTTGAAGGTTGAAACTGAGCATGTGCAGCCTTCTAAGTTATCAGGTCAAAGAAATAAGAAAAAAACAAACAGCAGGTGGTGCTATACAGATACATGTTATTTAATAACTCAGTGGTTATGGAAAACTTTTAATTACATGCAATTACAAAAGAATTTAGATCCAGGTGCTGGGACAACCCCTTTAACCATGCAATGCCCCAAGATTCAAGTAGTGGCCCCGTGACTGAGTGGGGAGGGTGGCAGCAGCAGCAGTGGCAGTAACAATGACAATAGTGGCTCCATAACAGAGTGTGGATGGGGGCAGCAGCAGTGGCAGTAAGGCTGTGTTCACATCCCTGCTTATTTTTTTGTTTTTCTGATCCATTAGAAGAACAGAAAACTAATTTAAAAAAATCAATCCTGTATTTTGAGCATCCATAAAACCTCTTTCAGATGGTCAGATGGTTTTGGCCATTTACGTCTGAAATCTGTTTTCATTTACATCTTGTTGTGCATGTCGTGCATGCAGGACATTAATGGTCTCTTTCCCACGGTCAGTATTTGGTCAGTATTTTGCATCACTATTTGATTAGTATTAGTAGTATAAAGTCTAGTGTTCTCGTCAAAATAAAAGTGACAGTTTGACACGTCCCTTTCCCCACCCATAACCCCACCCACTCCGCCCAAAACCCCTCCCACTCCGCCCAAAACCCCTCCCAAAGCACCGTCCATCACTCACCCCAAACCACACCTAAACACCGGCCATTCAACGCCCCTTATTCTGTTAGATCTGATATCACGTCAGTAACTGAATTAAGTTTTAATATCTTTAAAAATTAAATATTAAGCTTGTATTAAAGGGGTATTCCCATCATAGACAATGGGGACATATCACTAGCATATTCCCCCATTGCCTGATATATTGAGAACGGAGCGGGGAGCGCTGTGGCTGGAGGACCCAAGATTTCCAGATGTCCGTACACCACGATACGCTAATCGCTGCCTCTCCCATGGAAGTGAATGGGAGCGTACCGTGCATGCACGGCCCATACTCCCATTCATTTCTATGAGGCCGCGGAAATAGCCTAGCCAGAGCTCGGCTATTTTCGGCGGCCCCATTGAAATGAATGGAGGGTGGCTGCGCATGCGCAGTGCGCCCTCCTTCACTTTCTGGGCTCCGTTCTCAATATAGGTGCAGGTCCCAGCGATATAGGTGCGGGACCCGCACCTATCAGACAATGGGGGCATTTCCTATCGATATGCCACCATTGTCTGAGATGGGAAAACCCCTTTAACTTCTTACTGAGCCATCATAAATATTGACAATGGCTAATTGATCCGTCTATCTTCAGAAAGCTAAAGTAGCTTTGGTGATGTCACCACAGGTCCTGGAAGGGAACGGATGCAGTCCCTTTGTTAGATCCTGCAGGACCTGCAATGTTGTAAATTTGCTTTAATTATATACGATCGTGTTTAATAAAATCAAAGGCGTGCGTGATTTAAGCAAAATATTTGATCACCGTATCTAACACAGATATGTATCATTTATAAATATTAACATTAGCTAATTGCGGCACCCAACTTTCCCAGGTGGCGACTATCTAGCTTCTAGTAGGAGACATGTGCAATGGCCAGTATACGTGTTGTCAATGTTCTGTATTTGTCGTGACGCCAATTGCAGCGTGCGCAGGGTACTACCCCAGGGCCCTTTCAAGGTGTTATAACGCACGTCCCAGATTACGAATGCCAGAGTGGTGTAATGGCTTATAATGTCTCTATAGGTGGTGGTAATGGTGTCAACGGTGTCCCCTACCTGGGTACAGCTGGACTCCTGGCTCACTTGCAATAAAATTGAGTGTAGTGATAGTAGGAGTAATAGAGGAATTTTGCAGCAGAAATGATGTCCAGACCTTTAGATGAAGTTCAAATGTTTTTCTACTGAAGGTAACTTGTATCCAAGCAGTATACTGCTTTGGTCTCTGGTCCCAGCAGGTTTTAGCAATGATTGGCAGGAAATGAATACTTCTGCTCTATAAATGTGACCTTGCAGGATAAATTGTCTGCTTAGTAGCTCTGTAATTGTGGCAGAAACTAATCTTCTGCACTTTTCTGTAACTTTTGCTGTATGGGGACAGACTAGCTGAGGAGGAATGGCTTCTCCTTGGTCTCTGGACTTAACTCACAGACGGTTTCTCAGGGGATGTTTTCTTCCTAGAACTCTGGAGGTTGTCTGTAGTTTTCTGCTTCTTCATCCAGCTGAGGCTGAAGGAGCTCAGACTGGGAATATGACTAAGGGTCCATTCACACGTCCGTTGTTTCTTTCCTGATCTGTTCCGTTTTTTGCTGAACAGATCTGGACCAGATCTGGACCCATTCATTTTCAATGGGTCCTGAAAAAAAATCTGACATTGTGCTGTGTTTTTTTTCAGGACCCATTGAAAATGAATGGGTCCAGATCTGGTCCAGATCTGTTCAGCAAAAAACTGAACAGATCAGGAAACAAACAACAGACGTGTGAATGGACCCTAAGTCTCAGACCGAGACTTGGTCCTTGCTGTCTTCCCTATGCAGGGGGTAACTCAACTGTCTCTAACAGTTTTTTCCCTCCCTTGCTGCAGGAAGATAGACTCCTCCGCTTCTCTTCAGCAGGGGGGCAGAATAGAACAGGATGGTTCCACTCTGAAGTGCCATAACATTAAAACTATCTCTACACAAACATAGAAAAGGATACTTTACGGTAAGAGCAGTGAGACTATGGAACTCTCTGCCTGAGGAGGTGGTGAGTACAATAAAAGAATTCAAGAGGGGCCTGGATGTATTTCTGGAGTGTAATAATATTACAGGCTATAGCTACTAGAGAGGGGTCATTGATCCAGGGAGTTATTCTGATTGCCTGATTGGAGTCGGGAAGGAATTTTTATTCCCCTGATTGGAGTCGGGAAGGTTTTTTTTTGGCCTTCCTCTGGATCAATTTACAGGATAACAGGCCGAACTGGATGGACAAATGTCTTTTTTCGGCCTTATGTACTATGTTACTATGTTGCTATGTTACCGATGCTGGTATAACAGGAAAATTACTTGAACAATTGCATTTAACATAGGTTTATGTACATTTGTGGATGACATAAGCAAAATCACATCAGATGACAATACAAAGGCTCTTAGGAAATAGTAGCGGGATAGAGGCGTGTAGTAACACAACTCTGGGGTGTTACACATGTCCAGACATGTCCTAAGACGTTATTTAACAGTGCCAAAATCATTACGTTTTATTATCTTTAAAAATAAAATGCTATTAAATTCTGTATAAATCTATTTAAAGCTGTATGAATCTATTAAAAACTGTATGAATCTATTAAAAGCTGTATAATTCGATTAAAACTGTATGAATCTATTAAAAGCTTATCAAACTCTTAGACCCCTTTCACATGGGCGAGTTTTCCGCACGGATGCAACGCTGCAATGCGTGAGGTCAACGCATTGCACCCGCACTGAATCCGGACCCATTCACTTCTATTGGGCTGTGCACATGAGCGGTGATTTTCACGAATCACTTGTGCGTTGCGTGAAAATCGCAGCAAGCTCTATAGTGTGCATTTTTCACGCAACGCCGGCCCCATAGAAGTGAATGGGGCTGCGAGAAAATCACAAGCATCTGCAAGCAAGTGATTTTCACGCACGGTTGCTAGGAGACGATCGGGATGGGGACCAGATCTTTATTATTTTCCCTTATAACATGGTTATAAGGAGAAATAATAGCATTCTTAATACAGAATGCTTAGTAAAATAGTAAAGGAGGGGTTAAAAAAATAAAAAATGAAATTAAACTCACCTTAATCCACTTGTTCGTGCAGCCCGGCTTCTCTTCTGTCTTCTTTTTTGATGATCTGTGAGCAAAAGGACCTGTGGTGACGGCACTGCGCTCATCACATGGTCCATCACATGACCCATCACCACGGTGATGGATCATGGGATGGACCATGTGATGAGCACAGTGACATCACCACAGGTCCTTTTCCTCAAGGAAGAAGACAGAAGAGAAGCCGGGCAGCGCGAACAAGTGGATTAAGGTGAGTTAAATTATTTTTTATTTTTTTTAACCCCTCCATCCCTATTTTACTAAGCATTCTGTATTAAGAATGCTATTATTTTCCCTTATAACCATGTTATAAGGGAAAATAATAAAATCTAGAGAATACCTAACCCAAACCCGAGCTTCTGTGAAGAAGTCCGGGTTCGGGTCTGGGTACCAAACATGGTGATTTTTCTCACACGCGTGCAAAATGCATTAAAACGCTTTGCACTCACGGGGAAAAATCGAGCATGTTCCTGCAACGCAACCGCATCTTTTCCCGCAACACACCCGTAACGCCCATGTGATACCAGCCTTAGAGTATTTAATAATAAAATCATTAAAAACAGACTATGACAAAATTAAAAAGGCACCCAACTTTCCCTGGTGCTGATAACACGTTGAAGCCATATTCGTCCTTAGCATCTTCATACAGATTTGTCTTTTGTCCTATCATAGACACAGCAGCTGCAGCAGAAACAACAGAAGATGTCAGGGTATGTTCGGACATGATGAAGGCATGTTTGGACATGTCCTAAGACATTATTTAGTGGCAAAATCAGTGGCATAAGAGTGGCAAAATCATTTTTTGTCTCATTAGGAAATTTGATTCGTTATGAAATTATGTTTAATAAAAATCAAGGGCATACATGATTTAAGCAAAATGTCTTTATTTACAACGCATCACAGTACATTTTTCAATAACTCAGTAGGGTAGGCACGTTTGTGCGTAATTACAGCAACGTATAAATAATTGTTTCATGCTCTTTGTTACAAAGGTACAGTACGTACAACACGGTCATTTTTTATACATTTTCAAAAGACATTCCTTTAGTGATGCAATGTAAGATATAGATGCAGACTGAACTAACGGAGTCCTGTATTTGTCTGTTAAATTCTGAAATTTCATCTCCATTTGCCAATAACTCTTGTGGAACATCTAAAGGGTTAACAACGTTTGTAAAATCTGTTTTGAATAGCTTGAGGGATGTAGTTTCCAAAAAGGGGGGGGAATCAAGTGCATCAGGGGGGCTTCAAATGGGACATGGTGTAAATAAACCAGTCCAGCAAAATCTGCCTTCCAGAAACCGTATGGCATTCCTTTCCTTCTGCGCCCTGCCGTGTGCCTGTACAGTAGTTTACAACGACATATGGGGTGTTTCTATAAACTACAGAATCAGGGCAATAAATATTGAGTTTTGTTTAGCTGTTAACCCTTGCTTTGTTACTGGGAAAAAAAGGATACATATGGAACATTTGCCAATAAATTGAAATTCTGAAATTTTATCTCCATTTGCCAATAACTCTTGTGGAACATCTAAAGGGTTAACAAAGTTTGTAAAATCAGTTTTTAATACCTTGAGGGGTGTAGTTTCTTAGATGGGGGTCACTTGTATGGAGCGTCTACTCTAGGGGTGCATCAGGGGGGCTTCAAATGGGATATGGTGTCAAAAAACCAGTCCAGCAAAATCTGCCTTCCAAAAACCATATGGTGCTCCTTTCCTTGTGCGCCCTGCCGTTTGGCCATACAGCATTTTACGACCACATATGGGGTTTTTCTGTAAACTATAGATTTAGGGCAATAAATATAGAGTTTTGTTTGCCTCTTAACCCTTGCTTTGTTAACTGAAAAAATTTATTAAAATTGAAAATTTGGCAAAAAATAGCTGTTTGGCACAGTTTTTATTTAATTTTTTTCACTGTGTTCATTTGAGGGGTTAGGTCATGTGTTATTTTTATAGATCAGATTCTTACAGACGCGGCAATACCTACTTTTTAAATTTATTTAGGTTTTACACTATAATATCCTTTTTTAAACAAAAAAAAACATTTTAGTATCTCCATAGTCTGACAGTCAGTTTTTTTTTTTGTTTTTAGCCGATTGTCTTAGGTAGGAGCCCATCTTTTGTGGGATGAGAGGATGGTTTTATTGGCACTATTTTGGGGTGCATATGACTTTTTGATCGCTTGCTATTACACTTTTTGTGACCAAAAAAAAGCTTTTTTTACACTGTTTTTATTTAAAAAAAATTGACTGTGTTCATCTGAGGGGTTAAGTCATGTGGTATTTTTATAGTTCAGGTTCTTAAGGACTCGCGATACCTAATATGTATACTTTTTTTTATTTATTTTAGTTTTACAAAATAATATTTAAAAAATATATAATAATAATAATTGTTTTAGTGTCTCCAAAGTCTGAGAGCCATATTTTTGTCTGTGGCCAAATAGAATTAAAATTGGGGAAGGGGATTATAAATGTAGTACTCCATGGAAGTGTGGTACTCCCTGAAGCAACCGTCAATGCAGAGGCCCGGATGATTGGGGAATGTGTCACACTGAGTGGTGGTATCCTTCCGTATCCCCCTCCTGTGACACACTCTGCGCATTTTTTTGTGACCGTCCCTTCTTTCCAGTATGGGGGACCACACCTGGAAAGTGTTGGCCATGGACGATCCGGGAGCCTCCAGTTCCTGAGGTACTCAGGCCTGCTATTTCTCGGTCAGAAAAGATCAGGGCCTGAGGACTGCCGCTTAGAACTGCAGGAATTTCCCTGTGTTGCCAGCGCTCTGAGACAGCACAAAAGAGTTGTACAAGGCAACCTGCACCAAGTAGACCGCAACATTTTTGTACCATGCCCGGGTTTTGTGCATGGCGTTATATGGCTTAAGGACTTGATCAGAGAGCTCAACTCCTCCCATATACCGATTGTAGTCCACAATACAATTGTACTTGAGGACCGTTGCTGCGGTAGCTCACTCAGGGACAGGGGTGATGCCATTACCATGAATTGTGGACAGTACAAGGACTTCCCTATTGTCCTTATATCTGACCAGCAAAAGGTTTCTACTGGTAAGGGCATGGGTCTCACCCGTGGGTATAGGTACCTGGAGGAGGTGGGTAGGGAGGCTGCGTTGATTTTTCCGCAAGGTCCCACAAGCGGACGTGGGTCTGGTGGCGAGGGACTGGAACAAGGGGATACTAGTGTAAAAGTTATCCACGTACAGGTGGTAACCCTTATCTAGCAGTGAGTGCATAAGGTCCCACACAAGTTTCCCGCTAACACCCAGAGTGGGGGGACATTCTGGGGGTTCAATACGGAAATCTCTCCCCTCATACACACGAAACTTGTAAGTGTCCCTGAGGTGCTCTCACAAAGTTTGTACAGCTTCAATCCATACCTTGCCCGCTTAGAGGGAACATACTGGCGGAAAATGAGTCTCCCCTTGAAAGTAATGAGAGACTCATCAACAGCAACCTCCCTTCCAGGTACATAGGCCTCCAAAAATTTGCCCCTGAAGTGATCGATGACTGGCCTGATTTTGTACAGGCGGTCATAGGCAGAATCATCTCGGGGGGGACATGCTGCATTATCGAATGGCCTCAAAATGGGAATGTGTCATGGCCATACAGTAGGGTGGGGTCTGGTAGAGGACGTCCCCACTCCAGTACTGCCTGACACTGGGTTTTTTGACTAGGCCCATGTGCAACACGAGGCCCCAAAACGTCCTCATCTCAGCTGCACTGACCGGAGTCCAGCCACCGGACCTAGCCAAAAAGGAGCCTGGGTGTTGAGCAATGAACTGTTGCAAAGTTCATTTGCTCCACATCAGATTCACAAAGTGGTCACTGAAAAGTCATATTCAGTGAAGCCCACTGTGGGAATCTGGATGCCTGGTTGGCCAACAAAGTCAGGAACCATGGGCTGAAAATCCTCTGAGGTACACCATGCAAGTTCACCGGTAGGGGGCTCAGGTGGACTTATCTGGTGGGCTGGAAAACTAGTACGAGCCCAGGGATGCTCATACTAGTGTGAGCCACAGGGTCTCTGGCATGGGGGCCCCCTGGCTTCGCCTGGCGGCGTCTTTGCCGCCTTGGGGGCTCATCATCATCCCTAGATGATGAGGAGGACGCGGATGACAAGAGCAAAGTGGGGTCATCCTCGTCCTCACTGGGGCTCTCGGAGTCGGAGACAAGCAGGGCGTATCTCTCCTCGGCCGAGAACGTCCGGCGGGCCATAGAGGAGTGTGTGTGCGTGTGTGTAAAACCTTATTTAGTGTGCGTGTGTGTGGGGGGACGGGTGTTCACGTTCACTTATACCCTACCCTAACCCACCCTAAACCTAACAGAAAAAAAAAAAAAAATGAAATAAAAAAAATTAAAGCCCCAAAAATTTGAAAAAAACTAAAAACTATTCAAACTCGCTGATCAACGGTCCGAAGCTGATCAGCGGTGGGGTGGGCGATGCGCTAACAGTGGCCGGATGCTAAGAGTTGCGGCCACAGTCAGCTCACAGGGGTCTAAGCTGCAGCACCCCTGGGGGGTCTAGGGTCGCACAGCTGAGTGTGTGCTGTGGACCCCAGACACCCGATCAGGGTGAAGCACAAAAAAACAACATTTTTTCCCCCTAAACTATCCCTCAGTCTCCCTGCCTAATCTAACCTTTCCCTAAACCTGTCCCTAATAACTTTTGAGTGCCAGATGGCACATGGGGGTGCTGTGCTCAGACGGGCTCCTCTCTCCTGGCTCCACGGAAGCAGTGTGGAGGAGGAGAGAAGAGCTGGGGGAAGTTAACCCCCGCACGTCCAGCCAATAGGATGCGATCCTGAGAGGTGATGTCACCGCCACCTCTCAGGATCTAAGGATGGTGATTGGTGGTGTATTATCACACCACCGGTCACCATACTATTCCGGGTATCAGGTCACCGGAGACCCGAATGACCCGGAAATGCAGCAAACTGCAGGTCTGAATTGACCTGAGGTTTTCTGCGATTGCCGATATGGGGGGTTCACAGGACCCCCCTCGGCATTGTCACAGAGTGCCTGCTGAATGATTTCAGCAGGCACTCTTTTCCCATCACTACCCGCTCGGCGGTGATCGGAAATACACAGGCCGTACATGTACGCCCTGTGTCCTTAAGGACTTGGACATCAGGGCGTACCTGTACCCTCTGTGTCCGTAAGAGGTTAAAGGCAGATGTTATGGTAGACCTTACAAAGCTACAGGACCTGTCCGTTTGGTAGTATAAAGGACCTTTAATGATGTCATGATCACGTGTGTAGGAGGAGTTAGCACTGCACTTGGTCAGAAGAACTGTCTGTATAAACTGCTGCAGAGCAGTGTATGTAATGTGTATGGTGGTGCTGTGTGTGAATGTGTGTGCAGCAGAGCTGTATGTGTAATGTGTACATCAGAGCTGTGTGTGGGTAATGTATGGAGGCTGCAGCAGAGCTGTATATACACTGCCTATCCAAAAAAAAAGTCGCCACCTAGATTTAACTAAGCAAATAGATATGAGCCTCCTATTGGATAATTACTGCATGGGCGATTATCTTTCAGCTGGCAATAAGTTATTTATCCCCAGCTGGTGCAATGAGTTGCTACTCATTTCTTAAACAACCATGTCGAAAGACACATGTCGTGGAAAAGATGTTAGTCTGTTTGAGAAGGGTCAAATCATTGGCATGCATCAAGCAGAGAAAACATCTAAGGAGATTGCAGAAACTACTAAAATTGGGTAAGAACTGTCCAACGCATTATTAAAAACTGGAAGGATAGTGGCGACCCATCGTATTAGAGGAAGAAATGCGGCGGGAAAAAAATCCTGAATGATCGTGATCGGCGATCACTTAAACGTTTGGTGAAATCAAATCGAAGAAAAACAACAGTAGAACTCAGGGCTATGTTTTATAGTGAAAGTAAGAGCATTTCCACACGCACAATGCGAAGGGAACTCAAGGGATTGGGACTGAACAGCTGTGTAGCTGTAAGAAAACCACTAATTAGTGAGGCAAACCAGAAAAAAGGCTTCAATTTGCTAGTGAGCATAAAGATTGGACTCTGGAGCAATGGAAGAAGGTTGTGTGGTCTGATGAGTCCAGATTTACCCTGTTCCAGAGTGATGATCTTATCAGGGTAAGAAGAGAGGCAGATGAAGTGATGCACCCATCATGCCTAGTGCCTACTGTACAAGCCTGTGGGGGCAATGCTATGATCTGGGGTTGCTGCAGTTGGTCAGGTCTAGGTTCAGCAACAGTATGTGCTCCAAGAATGAGGTCAGCTGACTACCTGAACATACTAAATGACCAGGTTATTCCATCAATGGATTTTTTCTTCCATGATGGCACGGACATATTCCAAGATGACAATGCCAGGATTCATCGGGCTCAAATTGTGAAAGAGTGGTTCAGGGAGCATAAGACATCATTTTCACACATGGATTGGCCACCACAGAGTCCAGACCTTAACCCCATTGAGAATCTTTGGGATGTGCTGGAGAAGGCTTTGTGCAGCAGTCAGACTCTACCATCATCAATGCAAGATCTTGGTGAAAAATTAATGCAACACTGGATGGAACTAAATCTTGTGACATTGCAGAAGCTTATCGAAACAATGCCACAGTGAACGTGTGCTGTAATCAAAGCTAAAGGCGGTCCAACGAAATATTAGAGTGTGTGACCTTTTTTTTTTGGGTGGTGACTTTTTTTTGGGACAGGCAGTGTATAATGTGTACAGTGGAGCTGTGTGTGAATGTTTGTGCAGCAGGGCCATATGTGTAATGTGTACAACAGGGCTGAGTGTGGGAAATGTGCATGCAGCAGAGCTGTGTGTAAATGTGCGTGCAGCAGAGCTAGATATGTAATGGGTATGGTGAAGCTGTGTGTGGGTAAGGTGCATGCCGCAGAGTTATACTGCATATGTAATGAGTACAGCGGGGCTCTGTGTGTGTGTGTGTGTGAGTAGTTGCATGCAGCAGAACTACGTATACTGTATTACAATTACAATTATTACTATAATAAAAGAGCAATAAAAATTCACCCCCTTTCCTAAAACTTAAAATAAAAATACATAAATATAAAAATTAACATTAATGGTTTCGCCACATGCGAAAACACCTGTACTATTAAAATATAAAAATATTTATCCCCTATAAAAGGCAAGATGGAAGAGAACTGTTAAAATGGCTGATTCTACAATTTTTGGTCTCTTCACTTGAACAAAAAGTGATCAAAAAGTCATACACCCCCCCAAAATGGTATCAATGAAAAGTACAGGTCGCCGGCAAAAAATGAGCCCTGACACAGCTCCATACACATAAAAATAAAAAGTTATGGGGGTCAGAATATAAAATGTATTGGTGAGATTTTATCTCTGCCGTTGGGCGGGCGGGCATGGGAGCACAGGGATCTGGTTGTGTTAGAAAGGGGTATTGAGGGTAGGGGGGCCCAAGATGAACTCTTGCCCCAGGGCCCAAGAGCATTTAGCTATGCCCCTGGGGCCTCTATATGCTCTATACGTATAAAGATTGTCGCTTCTTGAAATCAATGTGTCGCTGAGCGTTGAGTTGATTAAAATGGCTGGCAATAGGGTTGTTAATAAGGGAGACGAGGGATCCGTTGGGTATGAGTGTGCTATCCGGGCTAACAATTCTGCAAACGATGTGTAACAGAGTTATTTAGCTCGTGATAATATTCACTGCTGGCGAGGTGAAAAACTACAAAGGCGTGTTGTCGGAAATGGCCGCTATCGGTTGTACCTCTACATAAAATGATTTTTCAATACTTGTTTTCGTGGGCGGAATTTGAAAGATATACAACTCTGATTTTGCGTACTCAGGAAATGCGTCATGTACAAAAGCCATAGCTGTTAATTAGAAGATGTCGCTCAGGGAACGGCTTCTTATTTTCTGGCGACGACGACTTTTAGTCGGCTCTACTTTATTCATAAAAGGTTGTAGGACGCTGCTGTCCCGACCACGTTTTCTTTTCAGCGTTCTCTCCGAATTTGCACAACACAAGAGCCTTCCTGCCCATGTGTAGGTTTATTTATTCGATCCATAACGGCGGTCGATGCTGTAGCAACAACATCTTTAGCGATTTATTCCTGGCAGCTGTTTTTATGTGCAGTTTTACAAGTTCCACACCTTTCTTGAATAGGGGAACGACTCGCCGGAACAACGCACGAAATAACCCGGCGAGACCAGAACCGTGCATGAATTCTGTGCCGGGAAAGCTGTTCAAACTGGCTTGTGCTATGTAATAATGTGTATATGCATCCGGGTCATCGTACACTTTCTGGGACAACATTTTAATGCGTAGTCACAGCGCAAGGTCTAAAGTGTAATCGCACAATAGTTTTCCCGTATTTGAATTTAACAGGTTTAGCTTGATCCGTGAGTATCAAAGTGTTGTTTACAGAGAGGTATATAGTCCGGCCTGTTATACTTTTGCGTGACTATTTCGCCATTTTTACTGCTTAACTCCACAGTTCTTAAAAGCTGTACGTAACTGACGCCAATAAGTTGATGCTGAATGATATCGGTATAAACAAACATTGTATAAATAAAATCCTGCTTTTATATCAGGGTAAATTTTTCTCTTTATAGGTAAATAATCGTTCTCTTTTGTTAAAACTAAATCAGTATCCGCGAAATGTTCTAAAACTGACAAACCAGATTTGTTGTAGCGCAAAACGATGTGCTCCACGCCTACATTCTTGCGCGAATACCCCTGAAGACCCAATATATCACCTAACTTTTCACCAGGCATGAACTCGTATAAGGGCGATTTTGTTACATAACCGGTTCTGTCAATATCGTCGTATCTTAGGCACAATTGATCAGGTGGAATTTTTATAGAATCGAGTTTGTCATTAATGGTTTTGATCAGTTTGTTTATATTAGGGTAATGCCCTGATTTAACAAAAAACTCTCTGTTCGGATCATCACGATGGGCAATGCAAAATACACCATCCCCGGGCCCAAAGGTTTCCCACGTATGAGGGTACTGAATCTCTACTAACGCCGCTTCATAAGACCCGCGAAGATGAAAGGCTTTTACTAATTTAGTGGTGTAATTGGCGATGATATTTTCAGGGTAAAATTTGGAGGAGGTGTCTTCCATAGTTTACACACTCACCAACTGCTTTTCCAGTACCATAGAGTTAAACTTTTCGGGGTAACCAACCCACTTTACAAAATACAGCTTTGTGTTAACACTGGTGTTGTTGTTATGAACGGCTGCTGACTAAAAGGGGTACGAACCGCTTCAAAAGATTCACCGGGTGACCCCCTTTTTAAATGATTGTAAAGTTCTCTTGTTCTTGTGTTACCGATCACAGTTGATGGCATGTTAAGTTCAGTGATGGTTTGCATGAAGAAGTCACACCCGCAAGGCGTTTTAGCCTTAAGCAAACCGGGACTCTGCTTCGTGGTGCGAATCAGGTTGATGATGTTGGATCCTGGTTTAACTTGATCTTTGTAAATGAATTCACCCCTAGCGTTCCAGTACGGCTTGTTACCCGATCATCGCAGTTTGTTCAACAAAAGTTTTGCATTTTTCCTATACCTCATATTAACATTGTCAAGTATCTCTTTAACATCGTCTACGCTAGAAGCGTCATTTGTCAATCGTTGTTGATCGGGTTACGGCTGCGTAATCAAAGTTAGGGTTGACATTTCTTTATCGGTCTGTTTTTTGAGCATCAAGTATCTCTGTAACACATTACCTCTTAATTTTTTCATCATCTGTGTATTATTTCACTAATTTCGTTGTCTAAAAGCTGAGTAGTGTTTTGGCATATGTCTGGTGTTTCTACAGATGTTTTTTTTAGGCGGTCCAACTCGTGTTTGGAAACCAGGAACATTTTCTCCACATACTCCATTATGAGCCGCCGACTCTATTACCTATCAAGCTAGTGATTAAAGGTATTGCAAAGCCGAGCAGCGAACCTATAAAACCACCGCTCTGGTTCACAATGCGCTTCTTGTCTTTAATGGGGTGGCTTTTATCTCTTAATTTCTTTATAGCCTTGCGCCCTCTTTAGTATATTTTTTGTCTCTCTCTAAGAGGTATCTTTCCTTTAAGTATGTTGAGAGAGATCTCGCCAATAGCAGATATCAAATCATTACTGGCGCTGCGTAATATTGATTTTAGGACCGTCGGTTTTGTTTTGACGCTTTTAAAAGAACACAATTACGTCGGATACTGTTCGACATCTTTACAGGAGCTGCGAAGCTACCAAGTATGACCATTGAGATGCAAAATATCACATTTTAGAGCTTCTTTTTGCACACATAAGCCGCCTTAACAAGCCACGGAAACAAACCGGTTCTTAGCTGTAGTTCCTTGGGCGTGTCAGATCTTAAATCTACGAGTAAATAGCCAGAAGGCTTGTGTGTAGCATCTTCAAAAGCTTCTAAAAAGAAACGTGTTTTACCGGGGTAATAACTTGTAATTTATCATGCGGGTTCTTAAAATTGACCATATATTTAGTGTTTAAATTTATGATCCGGCTTTTCTTACCCTGACAAAAAACATTTTAAACGAGATACATGATGCTCAAATTTCTGTGGTGCACATATTTGGTGAAAGAGTTTTGTATTTCAAGATTTTCGCAAGCCGCCTCCATAAGATCATCAACAACTGCCAAATTTACCTTGTCCTGCAGGAACAGGTCATCGTCTGAAAAATTTGGCGGTATTCCCTCGATAAACCTAATATTTGTAATCAGATGGGTTAGCTCGTCGTACAATTTCTGCCAACATGCTTAAAACCAAATTACATTGTCAGGTTTGAGCGACATTAGGGTATCCGCTTGTATTAACAACCGTTTTACAAAATAACTCTTTCTGGAATTTGAGGGTCCTGGTAAAATACAAGAAAACGGGTGTTGAAATTGCACGGCCATGTTTAATAGCCGAAAGGTAACATTGTAAAGTTCGTCGTCAGTTGTCTCTTTGTGTAGACGCACTTTTGTGTTTTACGTACCGGTCTTGTCTCTATAGCCCAACGCTTCCTATTTCTGAAAATGCTGTTTTTCTCTATAGCTAGGGATCGGGATTGCATGAGTAATCCAAGACAAGGTCTTTTAAGCTGCCAAAATGAACAAGTTGAGTGTTAGCGCCATATTCAGTTATACCCTTAACCTTTAATACGTTTTTCACGTTGTTGAGTTTGTACCCTCAGATACAAACTCGGTAATGTACGTGTCAGCGGGCATTTCACTAGTTAGTTCGCTGAGAAAATCGCTCAATGACTACGGCTGAAAAATAGATAGTTACGATAGAACCTTAATATCATTTTATTTTTAAAGATATTAGGAAGTGTCAGGGCATGTTTTGACAACTGTTTGCTATTGTCACAGCTGCTCGTACATTAGGCTGAATATGTCTCGTAACACGTATAAATATTGTGGACTTCTAAATTTGGTAGGTGTTTGTACAAATTGCTGGACAGATGGCGTATTAAAAGATAGATACGTATTATCAGCAGCCGGCAAAGTTGGGTGCCTCAATTAACTATTGTTAATATTTATAAATGCTACATATCTGTGTTAAATAGATATGTTGAATATCTGTGATAGATGCGGCTATGAAATAGGACAAAATGGGAAGACAGAATCGGCACCTGGGAAAGTTGGGTGCCTTTTTAATTTTGTCATAGTCTGTTTTTAATGATTGTATTATTAAATATTCTAAGAGTTTTAATAAATTCATACACTTTTTAATAGATTCATATAACTTTTAATAGATTCATACAGTTTTTAATAGATTCATACAGCTTTTAATAGATTCATACAGCATTGATTAGCATTTTATTTTTAAAGTTAATAAAACATAATGATTTTGGCACTGTTAAATAACATCTCAGGCCATGTACGCTACGTCTTAGGACATGTCTGGACATGTCTCCAACTAGAAGCTAGATAGTCGCCACCCAGGAAAGCTGGGTGCCGCTATTAGCTATTGTTAATATTTATAAAGGATACATATCTGCGTTAGCTGTGGTGATCAAATAATTTGCTTAAATCACGCACGCCTTCGATTTATTAAACATGATCGTATATAATTGAAGCAAATTTCCATCATCGCAGATCCTGCAGGATCTAACAAAGGGACTGCAACAGTTCCCTCCCAGGACCTTTGGTGACATCATCAAAGCTACTTTAGCTTTAGGAAGATAGACGGATCAATTCTGTTGTCAATATTTATAAAGGCTTAGTAAGAGGTTAATACAAGCTTAATATCATTTTATTTTTAAAGATATTAAAACTTAATTAAATGACGCATTATCCGATCTAGCAGAATAAAAGGGGTGTTGAATGGGCGGTATGACATCATCAAAGGACCTTTAGCTTTAGGAAGCCGGCAACCTGGAAAGTTGAGTGCCGCAATTAGCCATTGTCAATATTTATAATGGCTTTGTAAGAGGTTAATACAAGCTTAATATCATTTTAGGTGGCTAATAGCTATATATATATATATATATATATATATATAATACCGGCGCTGGCATACAGAGAGGGTAGGGGAGGGTAAGGATTATTATATGTATATGCACAGGACGCTAATTACAAGATCTCTACCTGTTATCTGATGAATAGTCGTTCGTGATGTGGTGTGATCCCGTTTGTTCCAGGAAGCGCTGTATAGATCTGATGAGATGCTTCTTGCTCTAACTCTCACCTAGCACGCTGCCCCGGCCGGTAGCTAGCGCACACGTGGAGGAGCCTGCAGGGATGAGTTCAGGAGCGTCTTTGTGTGACGTCACAACTTTGCTCTGGGTGCCTCCAAAGGACAAATTTCAGCATCTCTTAGGGACTACTAGGGTTTCTGTCCCCACAGGGACAGGCATCCGGACGGGGACGCTCCTTGCGGGGTAAGTCCCCGTGTAGATAGGTAGGGCATACTAGCCCCTGCCCCCCTTCTTAGGGTTGCCTAGGGCTAACCACCTCGCCTCCAACCATCTTTGAAGGGGCTCATCCATCTTTTTTGTGTGTGAATGAGAAGCATCCAAGGACCGTTCTTCACCCCCAGTCTTCTCCATGAGACATCCTGATCAACAACCGGGTGAGAACGTTCCTGCTTTTATTCAAACCTCTGGTCACACTGTTTTTGTATGTATTACTTTGCCCGCTGGGCTGTCTTGTTATATTTGTTGTGTATAGAGGCTCCTCCTCTGTTGTCCATAATTTTAGATTGACCGAAAATAAATGCTAAGTTTTATCCCTCTGTCCTACGGGATCAGTACTTACTGTTAATGAACTGCCATGATATTCTGTATAGTGTTTGGATAATGGGTGTCCATCAAATTTTTTATTTATATTCCTGATGTGCTCCTGTATTCTAATTTTCATTTGGCGTTTAGTTCTGCCAACATAGATTTTCTGACAGGGGCATTTGATGAAATATATTACCCCTTTGGTGTCGCAGGTGATATAATTTTTTATTTTGTAGGTGGTTGGATCATCTCCTATTTCCAAAATGGGGTTATATTGTCTAGTCGCCCTACAATTTCTGCACATTTTACAGGGGGAGAAACCTATTTTTGTGTGTTATTTTTCTTTAGAATAGTTTTGACAGATGGGGCTATTAGGTATGCTAAGTTTTGCACTTTCCTAAAGATGAAAGTGGTTGCTTTTAGGATTCTTTCACCTATCAGTTTATCCTGTTTCAGGATATCCCAATGTCTCCCAACGATCCGTTTGAGGACCCTATTTCCTTCACTGTACTTGGATATGATTGGGATTTTGAGTAAGGTGTCTCCATTTTTGTTTATATATTTATTTTTATTTTTGTTTGTATTTGTATCCTTTCCGTTCCCAATTGTTGGTACTAGGGATTCTTGTTCCCTATTCATTGGTATATTTTTTTATTAATTCACTACAGTCAAATTTTTTCACTACCTCTACTATTGGTTCTAGATCAGTTAATCTATAACCTTTTTCGATGAATTTTCTGTTGAGCTCTGCTGTTTCCTCCTCAAAGTGTGTTATATTGCTACAGTTTCTACGGGTCCTGATGAATTGACTCCTGGGGATATTCTTCAACCAGGTTAACAGGTGGCAGCTTTCCAATGGTATGAAGCTATTACAATCTGTTGGTTTGTGGAATGTTCTTGTTTGTATTTTACCCTTCTCTATAAAAATTGTTAGATCCAGAAAATGATCTGTTCTCGGCTCCAGGTTGATGTGAAGTGCAAATAAAATTCATTTTTATTTAAGTTATCTAAAAATTAATATCATTTTATTTTAAAAGATATTACAACTTAAATTACTAACATAATATCAGATATAACAGAATAAGGGGCGTTGAATGGGTAGTATTTAAGCGTGGTTTTGGGCGGGCGATGGGCGGCACTTTGGGAAGGACTGGGAGGGGTTGTGGGCGGAATAGGTGTGTTATGGGCAGAGAAAGAGGCGTGTCGACCTGTCACTTTTATTTGGACAAGAACACTAGAGGTTATACTACTAGCATTTGTAAGCCAAAAACAGGAGTGGGTCCAAAACAGAGATAAAATGTAATAAAAACATTTGCATCTCATCTGTATTTTGGACCCACTACTGCTTTTTGCTTACAAATACTGACCAAATACTGATTGTGTGAAAGAGGCCTAATGAATGTTCAAAATACAGGATCCTTTAAAAAAATTATAATTCTGTTCTTCTGATGGATTAGAAGAATGGAAAAATAAACAGTGATGTTAACACGGACAAACAGGGACAATAGTGGCACCATAACAGAGTGAGGATAAAAGCCAACAGAAGTGGCAGTAACAGGGACAATAGTGGCACCATAACAGAGTGGGGATAAAAGCCAACAGAAGTGGCAGTAACAGGGACAATAGTGGAACCATAACAGAGTGGGGATGGGGCCAGCAGCAGTCGCAGTAACAGGGACAATAGTAGCCCCATGACAGAGTAGGGAGGGGGCACCAGCAGTGAACAAAATGTCCCCATTTATGTCCTGTAGTGAGGGTCTAACAATGTGGATAGCCAGTAGTCAAACCTCTTTCGAATCCTGACAATGCTGTTACTACACAAACATGACTGATTGTATCTGGCCATTTGCGCAAGGGCCTCCCTGCCTCCATCTCCACTGCAAACTGCCATGGTCTGTCCGGGACATCTGTGTCGTCTTCATCGTCGCCCCGCAGTTCCTCCTGCTCCTCCTGCTCCTCTCCTGTGACTTTGGCAGATAAACCACCTAGTTGTATATAAAATTCCTGGGAGTTTATGTCCTCATCCCTCTCATCTGCTAGTTCATCCTCCTCAGGGCTCAGGTGGCTGTGAAATGTAGGTGCCACATCATCTGTCCCCTCACCAATCAAATTTGTTACCATCTCCTCCAGGACTTGAATGAGTGGAATGACATAATTCATCCTGTGGTTCTGCCGACTGACAAATAAAGTGGCCTCCTGAAAGGGCCTGAGCAAATGGCACATGTCACGCATGAGCTGCCACTGGCTAATGTGCAAGTTACATCGGGGAGTAGATCTGTCTATCTGCTGGATTAAGAAATTGTTGACCGCCTTCTTCTGCTTATACAGGTGGTATAACATATGGGGCATGGCATTCCAATGGGTGGAAACGTTGCATATCAGGCGATGTTGGGGAAGAACATTTTGCTTTTGCAGTTCAGGGAGGGCATGTTTTGCGCGGTGAGAATGGCTGAAGTGCATGCACAGTTTTCTGGGCATTTTTAACAGCTCTTGCAGTTCAGTGGAAGACTTGAGGAATCGGGTGACAATGAGACTAAAGACATACACAATGCAGGATGCATGGGTCAGCCCTCCCTGACACAGCGCAGACAAAATGTTCTTCCTGTTATCAGTAACCATGGTTCCTATCTCCAGTTGGCGAAGAAACACCCAGGATTCGATTTCTTTATTGGTGTTGTGGTGCAGTTCCTCCCCAGTGTAGCACCTGACAAGGAGCAGAACTGCGTGACAAGGCTCAGCTCTGCATAGGTAATATGCTGGAGGACCACTGTGGACTATTCCTAGAGGAGAGGGTGAGGACAAGGTGGAGGATGAGGAGGACATTGGTGCAGAAGTCCCACGATTATAATGCAGAGGCGGCATTGCCATCACCTGGCAAAGTTGCTGGTGTGCCTGGTCCAGAACAACATTACCCAGTGGGCCTAAGGACGGGCCCACCTTCTGCTGGTCTGGTATAGCTTTTTTGGAAAAGTAATGTTAGCTTGGGACTCTCCACCTTGGGTGAGCACAAGCCATCAGTTGTCTGAAATGTACAGAGTCAACTACATGGAAAGGGAGGGATTGTAGTACTCAACTTCTGTGCCATTGGATGAGTGCATGCATACTATTGTCTTTTTGCAATCGCCTCGGTGATAGATTGCTGTCAAAAGAAGTGATGAGGAATAGACAGAGGAGGAGGATCAGGGGCAATAGATGACATTGAAGTCGATTGGAAGGAAGGACAGCTTCCTTCTGTGTCACGATACCCCCTTGACAGAGGTTAGAAGATCTGAGAGACTGGCTGCACGTGAGGTTATCTTACAGCCTCTCTGTTTTCACTTGTGGCAGTGTTGTTGGTAATGATCACACCTCTTGTCTCAGGTGTAGCTTGTGGTCATTACTGCTCCTCTATTTAGTCTGGACTCACACTTCTTACCATGTGGTTGATATTCTCGGCCTTTAGTTGGAACAGCTTGTGTGTGGTCCTCATCCGAGTTCCTGCTCATCCATTTTATATTAAAGATAAGTGTACTTCTCCTTGTATTTTTTGTTCCCATTTGCTTGTTGTTTACTGGACCTCAGGGAGACACTGGTTCGTTCATCTGGGAAGGAACCAGTAGTCTCAGACCCTGTCACTATTCCTAGGTCTATTCAGAGTTACTAGGGCCCAGGTTTATGGTGTATGAATATTCCCACCTTCAGGGTCTATTCATACTGACAGGAGTCAGGGCTAGATTTAGGGTTTCCTTAGAGTGTTACCGTTTCACTTTCCCTAGCCTTGAGACCTAGTTCCTGGTCATTTTCCTTTTGTTGTCATTCTGGTGTTCCTCCCCTTTCCTTACATCATGACAATCTGTTGACGTTGTCAAGCTCTGACTCCTGGAGAGGGGGTGAGGGCCAGTGGGAGATGCAGAAGTTGCTGCATCAGGCTGAAACACTAAACAAGTGGCATAGTTTTCCCACATCACTTTATGGTTACGATCCATGTTTTGTCACAGGGCCATCATGCCAACATTAGCACCCTGGCCATGCCTCACCTTCTGCCCACACATCCTGCATACCACCACGCTGACATCACCCAGTGACTTGGTGAAAAATTCTCACACTTAATAGTATGCCATTTTTCCTCCACCACTGATGCCTGCCTGCCGCTGCTTTTGTGAATCTGTGCAATGCTAGTGTGTTTCTCACTTGTTTGGCTGCAGATATGCTTCTGTCCTGCAGTCTCACGGGCACGCTTCCACCCTGCTGCCTTACGGGCATGCTTCCACCCTGCTGTCTCAGAAGCACACTGCCACCCTCGCCCCAGATTATGACAATGCCCCCTCTTTAATCGGCTTCCATGTGCAATCATCTACATCATTGTCTACATCTGTTTAGTTGTCACTTGTGTCACCCTCACCCATCTCTTGCACACGTCCGCAACATCTCTCCCCACCCGACTGTCATCATCGGTAGTTGCACGCCTAGAGGACTCCACAGCGGACCTCTCCTCCTAGTCTGTGCTGGCCTGTAACTGCTGATTTTCCTCACCAAACTCATCCTCTCTGAAAAGTAGAGCAGAGCTGGCGCATACGTTATTTGGCTATCAGAAGGATCAGCAGAAGCAGGAGGTAGGTTTTGGACAAGTGAGTATACAGAGGCAGTTCCTGGGTCATGCCAACTAAGCATGGTGTCAGAGGAACCCACTGATTCTTGGCTGTGTGTATCTGTTGTAACTTGACATGATGTTGAAGAGTGAGTGAACCATTTCAGTACAGCTGCACAGCATGATGGGTGATCTCGCATTCCGAGGCATCTTATTTTCACTTTGTAACACATGCAGCTGACATTTTAGAAAAAAAAAGGATTTGTTACCGTGCAGCACTAGGAAATTCAGCTTTGTGGTGAATCAAATTTTTCCTAAACTTCCGATCAAATTCCAGTTTGGATGCTTCCATTCGCTCAACCATAGAAAGTACCCATATTAATGGCCGTGTCCATTGGTAATATATGCAAACAAATTACTTCCTCAGTTAAAGGGAACCTGTCACCGGGATTTTGTGTATAGAGCTGAGGATATGGGTTGCTAGATGGCCGCAAGCACATCCGCAATACCCAGTCCCCATAGCTCTGTGTGCTTTTATTGTGTAAAAAAAATGATTTGATACATATGCAAATTAACCTGAGATGAGTCCTGTCCCTGAGTTGAGTCCAGGACAGGACTCATCTCAGGTTAATTTGCATATGTATCAAATCAGTTTTTTTTACACAATAAAAGCGCACAGAGCCATGGGGACTGGATGTTGCAGATGTGCTAGCGGCCATCTAGCAACCCATATCCTCAGCTCTATACACAAAATCCCAGTGACAGGTTCCCTTTAAAAGGTCAGGTAGATATTTTTTTTACTCTGCAGCATTTTTTGATTATTTATATTGCAAAAATATTTAACTTTCATTGGATACAAATGTAAATTGTATACGTATGATTATGTTCACAGGAATACCCCATTAAAGGGGTATTCCGGTTACCATAAATATAACTGAAGTTTTAGACTAATTCATCATTAATAATCACCTAATATAATGAAAATTTTTACATATTTACCGTTTAGTAGTTCTTAAAGTAGTTTTCTTCCACTGCTTCCCACTGTGTTTCCTCATAAATTACCATGGCATCGACCTGTAGTTCTGAGCCTTTGTTAGGTCGAGCATGCTCAGTGTGTTGCAATCAGTTCTCTAGCTAAATGTCTTGTGAAACTGTAACAATACAGCCTGGACCGCAGCGGCTCCCTGTGACGATACGCTGGCTTGCGCTCCAGCGTGGAACGCACCGGCCGTCTGCGATGATACGCTGGCTTGCGTTCCAGCGTGGAACGCAGCGACCGCCTGTGTTGTTACGCTGGCTTGCGCTCCAGCGTGGAACGCAGTGGCCGCCGGGCCTTCTGTGACTCCGCCCACTTACCGCCCGGGCCTTAAATAGTAGACAGGTGCTAAGCAGGGTGTTCCACTAATGGAGTGCGCACCCTGCTAGCTCCATTGCATCTGAGGACTCTGTCCACATATCCAAACCTGGATACCTAACAACATCGTGAAGGACTGTCTACCTTCTAGCCACAGGCTTCTAGTCAGGACCAACTAACCACAAGTATATGCCTGTTACCTGCTCTGATTAATGTCCTGGAACTCAGAGTGGGGTGGTTACTGCTGGTGTGAGGCGATACTCCCAATTCAACTCTAAACCGTGGACATGCTATACTAACTCTGAACCTACTGCATAGTATATACTAAACTGTGGACATGCTACACTAACCCTGAACCTACTGCATAGTATATACTAAACTGTGGACATGCTATACTAACCCTGAACCTACTGCATAGTATATACTAAACTGTGGACATGCTATACTAACCCTGAACCTACTGCATAGTATATACCAAACTGTGGACATGCTATACTAACCCTGAACCTACTGCATAGTATATACCAAACTGTGGACATGCTATACTAACTCTGAACCTATAGCATACTATATACTAAACTGAGGACATGCTATATACTAATTATGAAGCTATTGCATACTAGATGCTAATTCTGAACTCTGCACTAGCTTATACTAACTTGTGACTCCTGTAATTCTGGGAGTCCCTCCTTGCCATCAGTAAAACTAATTGGATGGATAGCGGTAAATGATTTTGTTACCCCAAACTCTCCGCCTAAGACTGAGAGTGACGCCTGGGGTACATACTGAGTAACCGCGAATCCCACAGCCAAACACAAGGGTGGTGGGATAATAGTGGATGTCCATTGCTTCCGCAGTTGAGATCCTAACTGATCAACTAGGTGCGTTACAAACAAAGGGTGTGTTAGTGTGCTGCTGATTACTGAGTAGAGGGGGCGTGATTGGACTGTATATCAGGCAACTAATCATCAACACTCACAGCAGGAAAGCTAGGGATTGTGGGGATTGTAGTCTTTGGGGGATTGTAGCTGGTGTGAGGCGATACTCCCAATTCAACTCTAAACCGTGGACATGCTATACTAACTCTGAACCTACTGCATAGTATATACTAAACTGTGGACATGCTACACTAACCCTGAACCTACTGCATAGTATATACTAAACTGTGGACATGCTATACTAACCCTGAACCTACTGCATAGTATATACTAAACTGTGGACATGCTATACTAACCCTGAACCTACTGCATAGTATATACCAAACTGTGGACATGCTACACTAACTCTGAACCTATGGCATACTATATACTAAACTGAGGACATGCTATACTAACCCTGAACCTACTGCATAGTATATACCAAACTGTGGACATGCTATACTAACCCTGAACCTACTGCATAGTATATACCAAACTGTGGACATGCTACACTAACTCTGAACCTATGGCATACTATATACTAAACTGTGGACATGCTATACTAACCCTGAACCTACTGCATAGTATATACCAAACTGTGGACATGCTACACTAACTCTGAACCTATGGCATACTATATACTAAACTGAGGACATGCTATACTAACCCTGAACCTACTGCATAGTATATACCAAACTGTGGACATGCTATACAAACTCTGAACCTACTGCATAGTGTATACTAAACTGTGGACATGCTATACTAACTCTGAACCTATGGCATACTATATACTAAACTGTGGACATGCTATACTAACCCTGAACCTACTGCATAGTATATACCAAACTGTGGACATGCTATACTAACTCTGAACCTATAGCATACTATATACTAAACTGAGGACATGCTATATACTAATTATGAAGCTATTGCATACTAGATGCTAATTCTGAACTCTGCACTAGCTTATACTAACTTGTGACTCCTGTAATTCTGGGAGTCCCTCCTTGCCATCAGTAAAACTAATTGGATGGATAGCGGTAAATGATTTTGTTACCCCAAACTCTCCGCCTAAGACTGAGAGTGACGCCTGGGGTACATACTGAGTAACCGCGAATCCCACAGCCAAACACAAGGGTGGTGGGATAATAGTGGATGTCCATTGCTTCCGCAGTTGAGATCCTAACTGATCAACTAGGTGCGTTACAAACAAAGGGTGTGTTAGTGTGCTGCTGATTACTGAGTAGAGGGGGCGTGATTGGACTGTATATCAGGCAACTAATCATCAACACTCACAGCAGGAAAGCTAGGGATTGTGGGGATTGTAGTCTTTGAAGTTCTGTGAGGGAAGATCAGGCGCCATGATACTCTGTGTGTTGCAGGCTCACATAGGAGCTAGACAAATGGATTGCAAGGTAAATTGAAATTCTGTTTATATGTATAGGTATGGTTTCTGGTTGGGTCACAGCTTGCAGCCTTAATCCAGTTTTTCAAAAAAGTGATAACAGCAAGGACCACTGCAGGTGGCTTTTATGCTGCTTTAGCCAGACTGTGGAGAACTTGTTTTGCTAAAGTTCACTTACCTTAAGGAAAATACATTTTCTTAAAAAAATAAAAAAAATAAAGCTTCTTGTAAATATGGATTTTGCAGAAACTCTTGGTTATTGGCTTCCTGCTGATAATTCAACTACTTTGACTCCTGTCAGTTTCTTTTTTTAACAATGTACGCCTTTTACTTATTTTGTATGTCAATGTTCTCCTAAGTGTCAACGTTTTCAGAATCTAGTTCTATTTTGTGAACAGGAATTCAATCCTAAGTTTAGTCATCTTACACTCACAAATATGGTTCACAAATATACAGACGTGGACAAAATTGTTGGTACCCTTTGGTCAATGAAAGAAAAAGTCACAATGGTCACAGAAATAACTTTAATCTGACAAAAGTAATAATAAATTAAAATTCTATAAATGTTAACCAATGAAAGTCAGACATTGTTTTTCAACCATGCTTCAACAGAATTATGTAAAAAAATAAACTCATGAAACAGGCATGGACAAAAATGATGGTACCCCTAGAAAACACAGAACATAATGTGACCAAAGGGACATGTTAATTCAAGGTGTGTCCACTAATTAGCATCACAGGTGTCTACAACCTTGTAATCAGCCATTGGGCCTATATATATGGCTCCAGGTAATCACTGTGTTGTTTGGTGATATGGTGTGTACCACACTCGACATGGACCAGAGGAAGCAAAGGAAAGAGCTGTCTCAAGAGATCAGAAAGAAAATTATAGACAAGCATGTTAAAGGTAAAGGCTATAAGACCATCTCCAAGCAACTAGATGTTCCTGTGAGTACAGTTGCACATATTATTCATAAGTTTAAGATCCATGGGACTGTAGCCAACCTCCCTGGACGTGGCCGCAGGAGGAAAATTGATGACAAATCTAAGAGACGGATAATCCGAATGGTAACAAAAGAGCCTAGAAAGACTTCTAAAGAGATTCAAGGTGAACTTCATGCTCAAGGAACATCAGTGTCAGATCGCACCATCCGTCGTTGTTTGAGCCAAAGTGGACTACATGGGAGACGACCAAGGAGGACACCATTGTTGAAAACGAATCATAAAAAAGCAAGACTGGAATATGCCAAACTACATGTTGACAAGCCACAAAGCTTCTGGGAGAATGTCCTGTGGACAGATGAGACAAAAATCGAAGTTTTTGCCAAGGCACATCAGCTGTATGTTCACAGACGAAAAAATGAAGCATATCAAGAAAAGAACACTGTCCCTACTGTGAAACATGGAGGAGGCTCTGTTATGTTCTGGGGCTGCTTTGCTGCGTCTGGCACAGGGTGTCTTGAATCTGTGCAGGGTACAATGAAATCTCAAGACTATCAAGGAATTCTAGAGAGAAATGTACTAGCCAGTGTCAGAAAGCTTGGTCTCAGTCGCAGGTCATGGGTCTTGCAACAGGACAATGACCCAAAACACACCGCTAAAAACACCCAAGAATGGCTAAGAGGAAAAAATTGGACTATTCTAAAGTGGCCTTCTATGAGCCCTGACCTCAATCCTATTGAGCATCTTTGGAAGGAGCTGAAACATGCAGTCTGGAAAAGGCACCCTTCAAACCGGACACAACTGGAGCAGTTTGCTCATGAGGAGTGGGCCAAAATACCTGCTGAGAGGTGCAGATGTCTCATTGACAGTTACAGGAAGCGTTTGATTGCAGTGATTGCCTCAAAAGGTTGCGCAACAAAATATTAAGTTAGGGGTACCATCATTTTTGTCCATGCCTGTTTCATGAGTTTATTTTTTTACATAATTCTGTTGAAGCATGGTTGAAAAACAATGTCTGACTTTCATTGGTTAACATTTATAGAATTTTAATTTATTATTACTTTTGTCAGATTAAAGTTATTTCTGTGACCATTGTGACTTTTTCTTTCATTGACCAAAGGGTACCAACAATTTTGTCCACGTCTGTAACTTTTAATTACTTTATAGGGCATCTGTAACCAGGAAATTCACTGTAATAGCAGGCAGAATGTCTTGTAGGGCTAGCTGGAGTGAATGCAATGATGCCTTTCAATTACTGATCTGTTCATTCTGTAGAAAAACTACTTTTAATTCATATGTAAGTGAACAATTAAGTGCACTCAGGGCTGGACGAAGTAGCTGTGTGCACTGCTCCTCCTGCTTTCTCTGACAGCCATCCCTTCTTGTCGATTGGCAGTACCAGGTTGACAAGGCAATGTACTTCTTTATCTAAGTTCACCTAAGTGTCAGGGTTTTCAATGGTCAACATGTAAATGGTGAGTTAAATGTGAACAGGAATTCCGTCCTCTTAGAAGCACAAATTAAGTATTTTAAAAAAATCACTAGTTTTGCAATTTATTTGAAAGAATAATTAAAGAAGACCTCTTGCAGAAACAAAGCTTTCCAGGATATCACTCCCATCCATGTACCACACTTGTGATATGTTTTATGTACATTGTACTCGTTCTCTACAATTCAGCTTCTTGTCTGCTTTTGATTAGACAGTATCTTGACATTTGGATTTCGCCCTATCTACCCTTCCTTTGCGCTATGCAATCGTATAATGGTGTTTTAAGGAATTACCTATTTAGCAATTGCACCTCCACAGTCAGGCATTACACTGGTCAATCTGGTTAGCAGAGTCTAAGGGACTGAGGTTATCCACCCTTGCCCCCATGAGGAGGGTTGGACTTGGCCGCTGCATATCACAAGTTTCTTTGGCAGAGTGGCATCTGACTGGTGATGCCAACAGGTGTAAGTGGAATCAGATAAACCAGAGGTCAATGCAGGATAGTCAAAGAGGAACATCAGAGTCTGAGACAAAGGGAATCCAAAGACAGAGTCAGGGTCAGAGTCGGGTCTAAGAAAGACTAAAAGTGTCAGAACAGCAAGGAAATGAGAATTTGAGAAGAGACAAGCTGGGTCAGAGTAAATCAAGGACACCAGAATGAAGAGTGAATATCTGGCACTATCTGGCAGCTGAACACATTTGAATAAGGAGCCAAGCTGCCTGAGAGGGCCAGGTTTACCAGGGTACTTAGATTAGAATTTCTTAATTGGTCAGCATTAAGAGTACAAACAGAGACACAAGATCTTTCTTCTGGTACATAGTCTCACCAATGATGATGGCCTTTAACTAGAACTGGAGGCAATGGAGATTTTAAAGGGAATCTGTCACCCTGATTTTGGACTGTTATCGATAGCAATACCTGGGAAGTACTTCAGATAAGGAGTGCAGTTAACCATATTTTATATTCCTACTTCCCCCTTTCCCCTGCTAGCAGCGCTCAAAGCTGCACTGAAACACATTGTCCGAACTGCTATGCAGTTCTAACATAATAGAGAGGACTCCTGAGCGCATGCATGGCTGTTCTGACAATGTATTTTGGCACAGCTTTGAGTCTTGAAAGGAAGGGAATAGGGGGCAGTAGGAAAATAAAAAATTGTGATCTGACTCCTTATCTGCAGTATTACTCATGTATTTCTATAGATATTGGTCCAAAATAAGCAACAGATTTCTTTTAATGGATGTATTGGTGACCAATATTGCTTAAGAAAAGATTTATGAAATATATGAGATATCTTGAAGTACAAAATCATCATAATAACAGTAGACATAGAACTGAGATGGCAATATGACAGCTATATTGTTCTCTTGGTAGACCTAGATAAAGATACCCAGAGAACAGCATTTAACAGTTCTCAGTGTAATGATTGGTGCAGTGAGTCACTTACCCTTCCTTCTATGGTCACAGTAATGGTCTAGCTAAAGTAGTTAAAGGGGTTCTCTGGGAAAATATTGAACAAAACATGTTAATAGGATTAAATTCCTAAATGCCTTTAATAATTTATAATGGCTCTTTTTGTCAGTAGAGAGATTAAAGTGGCTGCTGTCAGATGATTCCTTCATAAAGAATCAATCCTAATGACATCAGGGCGGTCTGAGTTAAGATGCCTGTATAGAGCAGGAGCTTTATGGAAGCTCGTTCTCTGCCTTATCAGTCCTTCAAAACACTATATGATCTACAGATCACAGCTGTCATCTGTGCCTGCCTTAGAGCGCTCCACTCGTGCTCACTGGAATGAAGGACAAGACACATGCTGAGAAATGTTTGCTAATGACACCTTCCCACAGCAGCGTGTGTGTTTGGTCCTTCATTCCAGTGAGTACAGTGAGAGGTGAGCGCCGAAGCAAGCTGGGACTGATAGCGACCATTTTAAAGGATGTGTTTCACCAAAATGTTTTCTGCTATTTAAAACCAGATAGTAACACATATCCTTTTTCTCTAATCTTGTAATTTTCTGATTACAGATTTTTCCCTTCTATTTCCTGAGCATAATTATGGGGACGGCCATCTTGCCTGAGCTTTTCTCAACAGCATTTAGAAAGCGTTTAAAAAAAATTGCTCTACGGCAGCCTCATGGGTCATAGACACAATGGTATGGAGATGACCTCATTGACTTCTATGGGCAGAGATCATTGTACAAGGAAAAAATAGATAAGCTTTGTCAATCATCTACTGTGATTAGTGCATGGAGTGACTTAAAAAATTATTTACAAAAAGCCATCCACCTATTTTAATAAAAAAATAAATAAAAAATAGAATATTCACATATAGGTTGTTGATATATGATGTCCCCTGAAAACGGATGTCTCACTTCAGTAAATGGCAAATATAACGTAGAGAAAGTAAATACAATACACTATTGTGGTTGTCCATATATTGCCCCCTTTGATGGTTGTATACATTTTTCCATCGCATTACACAGTGCTCGTTTCCATGGTTATGACCATGCTACAATCCAGCAGCAGTGGCCGTGCTTACCCACTAAAGGAAAAAGCGCCTTCCTGTTTGCACTCCCAAGGTCCCAGCCCCCAGAGAGGCCGGCGCTTTTTCCTATAATGTGCAAGCATGGCCACCACTACTGGATTGTAGGGTGGTCATAACCATGATCAGTGTACAGTGTGATGGGAAAATGAATCAAGCCAGCAAAGGAGGTAATATGGACAATCACAATACATTAGTAAGTGCCTTGTATTAACTTACTCTACATGATAAATGTAATTTGCTGAAGCGAGACAAACTCCTTTAAGTTTGATATTCTTAGATTACAACTAGGGATGAGCGAATCTACTTCTGATGAAACACTCCGTACAGTATTAGAATGTATTGGCTCCGAAACCACTTGGAACCAAACCTGAGTTCGGAATTTCTTTTTTACAGTATAAATCTATTTCTGAAGTTATTATGCGAAGCCTTGCGAGACTTTGCAAAGCAAAAACTTTGGCTCATCGGAGCCAATACATTCTAATACTGTATGGAGCGCTCGGATGTTTCATCGGAAATCGATTCGCTCATCCCTAATTTCAACCATCTTTTATCCTACACACACAAATAAGGGCCATGTGGATAGCAAGGTGGTTCTATTAAGGGGCAGTCACAATTACATTAGGCCTGTGTCCACAACCCCAAACAATTAACAGTTATAACTTCCTACTCTGTGGCCCAACACACACTTTACCTCTGCTGAGAACTTTGCCTCATATGTCTAACAAAAGATGGACAACATCAGAAAATTTTCAACTAAAAGTCCCCGCAACCTCTCTACACAACTGCTGAGTGCTCTTTCCACATATCCTGCTTCTTCACTATTACTCAAAAAAAAAATGCTTTCTACCCAACTCTCAATAGCTTGTTAATTAGGTGAAAGCATCAATGATGCAGTCAGGTAACCTAAATCATTGTTTCTGGGCAGCAGATCGTGCTATGTCAGAAATCGTGCTGGCCAGAAACTATTATCTATGGGGGTAAGCTATCATAGCAGTGATCTCTCATCCCCACACAGTGGAGATGATTGCTGTAAGAGCACCTCTTACATCATTTTATAGCAGGTAGAGACACCTGGATGTTCGGGTTCGATGTTCGGGACCCGAAGTCAATGGGGACTCGAACTTTGGAGCACTAAAATGGCTCTAAAAAAGTCATGGAAAGGGCTAGAGGGCTGCAAATGGCAGAAAAATGTGGTTAAGAGTATGGCAAGTGCTCTGCAAACAAATGTGGATAGGGAAATGACTTAAAAAAAACATAAAACACGTAAAAATAAAAAATAATAATCTTGATCTAGGAGGACGAGGTCCAAATGGAGTAGAAGGTGGAGGAGGCGGTGGATGTGGTGGTGTAGGTGGAAGCGGCGGTGGAGGAGGAGGAGGTAGCCAATATTGCTTTTTGTTTTTGTTTTTTTAATAGTTTTTTATATTTTTTTATTTGTGTAGACCCCAAAACATTGGGAAATATAACCTGTGATAACCCCTCCAGCCGTGCTAAACAAACGTTCAGACAATACACTGGCTGCAGGGGGCAGACCCATCAGTCAGTACGTGTAAGCATGTTCACACATACTGCTCCACCATGTTGCACGTCCCCGTGATGTCCACGATCCAATTGGATATCTTCTCTATCAACTTTCGATGTTCTTTTCTGCACCTACCATGTTGAGCATGATTGAGCTTGACTCACGGAGGTAGTGGCGATAAATAACAATACAGGACTCTTAAGATGCCCTGTTATTGAAATAATTAATGAAAAATGATAGGGAATGTCACTGGGGTATTTTGGATTTGGAAACTTTAGACAGGAGAGGCCCTGCTGCCGCTTTGCTGACTCTAGATAACTTCTGCCTGATTGAACGTCCTCGTGACGTCCACAATCCATTTGGATATCTTCTCTATCAACTTTCGATGTTATTTTCTGCACCTACCATGTTGATCACGGGTAGCGGTGAATCAGTGTTCCAAGCCAGAGAGGGAGCGTGAGAAAGGGATACCACATCCAAGAGAGGTCAATGGCTGCAATGTGATCGAGCTGAAATGTGGGACAAGTTGTTAAAGTGGAAGGTTCGAATGAAAGGGCCAATTAAAGATGAATTTTAGAAATTTAAGTCCCTGTCACCTATGCAGAGCAGGGGTTTGTCATCTATTTATTCACAGGAAAACTATGTTCATGTCACCCATCAATTGAACAGATGCTTTTAAAAAAATTTGGTCCCTGTCACCTATGCAGAGCTGGGGTTTGTATACGGCAAAATTGGTAAAATGTCACATGACAATGTAACAGAAGATTTTTGAAATTTAGGTCACCTGTCACCTATGCAGAGCAGGGGTTTCTTCATGGCAAAAATGGTAAAATGTCATCCAAGAATGTAACAGACGCTTTTGTACCCTGCTCCCTCTTTTGCTGTGCAGGTGCCTCTGTGCGACCACCGCCTCTTCCTCCGAAATAGACAGGTCACTTGCATGACCTTGATTTCACGTGGGGTCTAGTATCTCATCATCCTCTACATCAGGGGTGCACCACCTTTTCTGGTTGGGGGCCAAGTTGTGAGCCTGAACCAATTCCAAGGGCCGAAAATAAAACTTAAAGGGGTATTACCAACTGAAATACTATTTTTATGGCATATTGAACATATCATAAATGTCTAGTTACACTTCTAGTACTCCCATCTAATGGAAAAATACATGAAAGATACATGTGAGCAGCCACGAGACATAGATATACATGTCTGTTACTAGATGATTGGGGGCCACACAGAATGGTATCAAGGGCCGCATGTGGCCCCTGGGCCGCAGGTTGTGCATCCCTGCTCTACATCATCTTTCACCCACTCTTTATCCCTGCCCTCCTTATCGGTCTGCATACTGCAGAAAGCCGCAGAAGTTGGCATCTGTGTTTTGTCATCATCAGAGATGTGCTGCGGTGGGCTTTCAATGTCCTCATCCTGAATCATAAGTGGTTTTGGCATCAGTGCACTCAATCTCTTCCACTTCTGGGGACGGCTATGGGGATTGCCCTGGGAAACCCTGCTAGCAGAATCATCAAAAAGCAGAAGAAACTGCTCCATGACTTGGGGCTCAGACTTCATGGCTGATTTGCAACGGGGTGAGGTGAAGGACTGATGGACGTGGGCTTCAGGTGCCAACTCTGATCTTTCAGCAGGAGACTGGGTGGGAGACAATGTGAAGGAACTGGAGGCACTGTCAGCCACCAAACCTACTATAGCCTGTACTTGTTCTGGCCTCACCATGCGTAGAGCCGCATTTGGCCCTACCAAATAACGCTGAAGGTTCTGTCGCCTACTCGCACCTGAGGAAGGTGTTTCACTTGTGCGTGCAGCTGGCACAGATCGATCATGTCCCTTATTTGACGCTGTCCTTATTCTTTGCATTCACCAACCAAACTAACAGATGTTTTTTGTTAGGCGACAATGCAACCGTCAATAGTCTACAATTAAGTTCACTGAGAGTATGGCAGTGCCGCTTTCATAAAGAGGAAAAATTTCACAGTGACAAATGCAGCAAAGGCCCCAGATGTAGGCTATTGCAAAAGAATGGGCGTTTTTTTAACCCAGAATATAATTGCAGTATTTAAAGCTTGTATTTCACTGTGACAAATGCAGCAAAGGTCCCAGATGTAGGGTATTGCAAAAAATGTGTGTCTTTTTTAAACCAGAATATATTTTCAGTATTTCAAACATGTATTTCACTGTGACAAATGCAGCAAAGGCCGCAAATTTTGTATCTTGCCTAAAATAGGTGTTTTTTTTTAAATAACAGAATATAACAGCACTATCTAATGCTTGTATTTCACTGTGACAAATGAAACAAAGGCAGCAAATGTATTAACTTGCCCAAAATGGGTGTTTTTTTAATAACAGAATACAACAGCAGTATCTAATGCTTGTACTTCACTGTGACAAATGCAGCAAATTTATTATCTTGCCCAAAATAGGTGTTTTTTAAATAACAGAATATAACAGCACTTTATAACGCTTGTATTTCACTGTGACAAATGCAGCAAAGGCCCCAGATGTAGGGTATTGCAAAAAATTTGTGTTTTTTTAAACCAAGAATATATTTTCAGTATTTCAAGCATGTATTTCACTGTGACAAATGCAGCAAAGGTTGCAAATTTTGTATCTTGCCCAAAATAGATGTTTTTTAATAACAGAATATAACAGCACTATCTAACGCTTGCATTTCACTGTGACAAATGCAGCAAAGGCCGAAAATTTATTAACTTGCCCAAAATGGGTGTTTTTTTAAACAACAGAATACAACAGCAGTATCTAATGCTTGTATTTCACTGTGACAAATGCAGCAAAGGCAGCAAATTTATTATCTTGCCCAAAATGGGTGTTTTTTTAAACAACAGAATATAACAGCACTATATAACGCTTGTATTTCACTGTGACAAATGCAGCAAAGGCCCCAGATGTAGGGTATTGCAAAAAAATTGTGTCTTTTTTGAACCAGAATATATTTTCAGTATTTCAAACATGTATTTCACTGTGACAAATGCAGCAAAGGCCGCAAATTTTGTATCTTGCCTAAAATAGGTGTTTTTTTTAAATAACAGAATATAACAGCACTATCTAACGCTTGTATTTCACTGTGACAAATGAAGCAAAGGCAGCAAATGTATTAACGTGCCCAAAATGGGTGTTTTTTTAACAACAGAATACAACAGCAGTATCTAATGCTTGTATTTCACTGTGACAAATGCAGCAAGGGCAGCAAATGTATTATCTTGCCCAAAATGGGTGTTTTTTTAATAACGGAATATAACAGCACTTTATAACGCTTGTATTTCACTGTGACAAATGCAGCAAAGACCCCAGATGTAGGATATTGCAAAACATTTGTGTTTTTTTAAACCAAGAATATATTTTCAGTATTTCAAGCATGTATTTCACTGTGACAAATGTAGCAAAGGCCGCAAATTTTGTATCTTGCCCAAAATAGGTGTTTTTAATAACAGAATACAACAGCAGTATCTAATGTTTGTATTTCACTGTGACAAATGCAGCAAAGGCAGCAAATGTATTATCTTGCCCAAAATGGGTGTTTTTTTTAATAACAGAATATAACAGCACTATAGAACGCTTGTATTTCACTGTGACAAATGCAGCAAAGGCCACAGATGTAGGGAATTGCAAATAATTTGTGTTTTTTTAAACACAGAATACAATTGCAGTATTTCAAGCTTGTATTTCACTGTGACAAATGCAACAACGGTCACAAATGTATTATCTTGCCCCAAATAGGTGTTTTAAGAATACCAGAATATAACAGCGGTATATCACGCTTGTATTGGACTGTCAGAAATGCAGCAAAGGCTGCAAATGTATTATCTTGCCCAAAATGGGTGTTTTTTTTTAAATACCAGAATATTAAAGCGCTAACGCTTGTATTTCACTATAACAAATGCATCAAAGGCACCAGATGTAAGGTATTGCAAAAAAAAAAATGTTTTTTTTAAACCCAGAATATAATTGCAGTATTTCAAGCTTGTATTTCACTGTGACAAATGCAGCAAAGGCTGCAAATTTAGTATTTTTATGCATCTTAAAGGGAAACTTTCAAAAACGTGCCCTGCTGGAGCCTAGAAAATGTTTATTTTAGGCCACGGGAGTACAGGCCCCAAAAATTAGGCATTCACCTGACAGAAAAGAACGTATGATTATGTGGCTGGAGGCAGGGCCGGCTCCAGGTTCATGTGGCCCCTTGGGCGATAAATCCCAGTGGGCCCTCTTGAGACATTTTTGTACATTTACATGTCTCTCTGTGGCTCCCACACAGTATAATGGCCACCAGTGGCCCCTATACAGTATAATTACCACTAGTGGCCCTTCACGCAGTATAATGACCCCCCAATGCCCCCAAACACAGTATAATGACCCCCAGTGGCCCCACACACAGTATAATGATCCCACAGTGGCCCTCCATTCAGAATAATAACCATCAGTCTCCCCCATTCAGAATAATGACCCCCAGTTACCCCCACACTGGGGGTTATACTGTAGGGAGGGCGCACTGGGGGTCATTATACTGTATGGTGATCACTGGAGTCATTATATTGAATGGGGGCTCTGGTGGTCATCATACTGAATGGAGGGTCATTGGGGATCATTATACTAAATGGGGGCACTGTGGGTCAATATACTGTGTAAGGGGCCCTCACAGTGTTATTACCCCCCCCCCCCCCCAGAGACCCCCTCACATACCTATCATTGCTGGAGCACAGTGGAGCCGGCGGTCCTGTCATTCACTAACCGCAGTTCCCTGCTCTCCTCTCCTCAGGCCCGCTGCAGCAGTGAGACACACGTCATAACCTCACTGCTGGGCCGGGCCTGGAGGAGTGAAGGAGCTGTGCAGTGATGTAGCTAGAACTGACTGGGCCCCACAGAAAATTTTAGTACGCCTCCCGCCCCCCCAGTGGGTTCACATCACGTTTTTACTATCGGTATACAAATATGCAGCACTCCACGTTTTTGTATCCTGCAGAGTCCAGTAAAAAAAATGCATACGTTAATGTAGATTTTTTTTTACAATGGAACTGTATGGTGAACGGACGCCACTGTATGAAATCAGTCTGAAGCATCTGTTAACGTATACATTTTTGGTATTCATTAAATGGATGGCAAAAATGGCATGTGAACCCAGCCTTAGTGTCAGAATAAGCACCAGTACACAGCGGAGCAGCGGGGCAGAGAAGGGAGGCAGCCATGTACTGACAGAGCGCTACTTGGTCCTGGTGGTCAGGGGTGAGGACTGTTTTTCCCAAGTATCATTTATCTACTGGGAAATACAGGGTGCAGTATAATACACTGGAATCTACAGTGGATATAAAAAGTCTACACACCCCTGTTAAAATGTCAGGTTTTTGTGATGTAAAAAAATGAGACAAAGATACAGCAAATCATTTCAGAACTTTTTCCACCTTTAATTTGACCTATAAACTGTACAACTCAATTGAAAAACAAACTAAAATCTTTTAGGTAAAGGGAAGAAAAAATATAAAAATTAAATAATATGGTTGCATACCCTTAAACTAATACTTTGTTGAAGCACCTTTTGATATTATTACAGCACTCAGTCTTTTTAAGTATCAAGTCTATCAGCATGGCACATTTTGACTTGGCAAGATTTGCCCACTCTTCTTTGCAAAAAACACTCCAAATCTGTCAGATTGTGAGAGCAGATCATATCACCCCACAGATTTTCAATCGGATTCAGGTCTGGGCTCTGGCTGGGCCATTGCAAAACTTTAATCTTCTTCTGGTGAAGCCATTCCTTTGTTGATTTGGATGTATGATTTGGGTCGTTGTCATGCTGAAAGATGAAGTTCCTCTTCATGTTCAGCTTTCTAGCAGAAGCCTGAAGGTTTCGTGCCAATATTGACTGGTATTTGGAACTGTTCATAATTCCCTCTAGCTTAACTAAGGCCCCAGTTACAGCTGAAGAAAAACAGCCCCAAAGCATGATGCTGCCACCACCAGGCTTCACTGTGGGTATGGTGTTCTTTTGGTGATGTGCAGTGTTGTTTTTGAGCCAAACATATATTTTGACATTATGGCCAAAAAGTTCAACCTTTGGTTTCATCAGACCATAACACCTTTTCCCACATGCTTTTGGGAGACTTTCAGATGGTGTTTTGCAAAATGTGCCTGGCTTGGATGTTTTTTTTTTTCCGCAAGAAAAGGCTTTCCTCTTGCCACTCTACCCTATAGCCCAGACATATGAAGAATACGGGAGATTGTTGTCACATGTACCACACAGCCAGTACTTGCCAGATATTCCTGCAGCTCCTTTAATGTTGCTGTAGGCCTCTTGATAGCCTCTAAGACCAGTTTTTCTTCTCGTCTTTTCATCAATTTTGGAGGGACGTCCAGTTCTTGGTAATGTCACTGTTGTGCCAGATTTTCTCCACTTGATGATGACTGTCTTCACTGCGTTCCATAGTACAGTATATCTAATGCCTTGGAAATTCTTTTGTACCCTTCTCCTGACTGATACCTTTTAACAATGAGATCCCTCTGATGCTTTGGAAGCTCTCTGTGGACCATGTCTTTTGCTGTGGGATGCGACTAAGAAAATTTCAGGAAAGACCAACTAGAGCAGCTGAACTTTATTTGGGGTTAATCAGATGCACTTTAAAGGATGGCAGGTGTATGCTGACTCCTATTTAACATGATTTTGAATGTGATTGCTTAATTCTGAACACAGCTACATCCCCAGTTATAAGAGGGTGTGCACGCTTATGCAACCACATTATTTTTTGTTTTCTTCCCTCCACCTAAAAGATTTCAGATCTTTTTTCAATTGAGTGATACAGTTTGTAGGTCACATTAAAGGTGGAAAAAGTTGTGAAATTATTTATCTTTATCTCATTTTTTTACAGCACAGAAACCTGACATTTTAACCGGGGTGTGTAGACTTTTTATATCCACTGTATGTACTATAAAGACATTAGACCTACCCCCGAAAAATAATACAATTAGGGGGTCATTTATTATAAAGAAATGCGTCTATATTAGGAGTATTTGTAACACAGATTGTGGGCGTATCTGCATCTTTTTCCCGCTCATGTCAGGTCTAAAAAAGGTGGCGTGGGCAGGTAAAGGGATACAGTTATGGCCATACAGTTATCAGATACCCTCGCCATACAGTGACCGAATAACACCTCTGTACAATGACTGGATAACACCGCAATACAGTGGCGGATAAAAGGGTACAGGGTGTGGTAAGAGGGCACAATGCAGGGTATAAAGGGGCACAGTATGGGGTGAGGGGCACAGTACGGGGTGGGAGGCATAGTATGGGGGGGCACAGTCACATGACCCTGTGACGTTAGAAGGTCCTTATGATGAATGTGGTTCAGACGCCACCATAATGAGAGGCAGAGGAGTGAGACAGGGGCCCTGGATGGACAGGAGAGGTGAACAAAGCAAGTAGGTGGAAGGGGCTCTGAGCGGGATTCATACAAGAAGTAGTGGAAGGAGGTCTGTGCAGTGCAGCAACAGGAGATAGGAGGATGGAACAGGAGCTCTGGATACATGAGGGAGGAAAGGAGACAGAAGGGGATCCAAGAGGATGATATAGGACAGGTTATGGGGGGGGCAGGTGTCATGGAGGCAAATTGCTTAATGAAGCAGTAAAACAACTAAATAGTAGTGATGAGCGGCAGGTGCCATATTCGATTTCGACGAAATTCGCGAATATTCGATAGAATATTCGTTTTATATTCGTCGAAATCGAATATTCGTCATTATTCTTGTTATCGCGATTAATATGCGATTTAAATAATCGCATATTGCGATTTTAACTTAAAGGCTACTCTCCTATTGAAATAGCAATGCGATTATTTCAAGTTATAATAATCGAATTTCGATTTTAACTTAGCACTGCTATATTCCATATTCGTTAATTCTAGCCTAATATGGAATATAGCAGTGCTAAGTTAAAATCGAAATTCGATTATTATAACTTGAATTAATCGAATTGCGATTTCAACTTGGACCTGGTTTACTATGGTTGGCTTGGTAGAATTAGCGAATATGACGAATATATTCGTTATATTCCACAAAACGAATATGGCGAATGTATTCGTTATATTCCACAAAACGAAGATAACGAAATATTCTCCATCTTCGTTTTAGCTACCTATTCATCAACTTCGCTAATTCTAGCAATCATATAGGAAAGTTTACTATAGAGACAGCTAAGTTTAATTCGCTATGCGATTATATGACTGCTTTTTAAAAAAAAAAAAATAGAATAATTATAATACCTGATAATTATTATAATTATTCTATTTATAAAAAAAAGCAAAGTAATATAATCGCATAGCGAATTAAACTTAGCTGTCTCTATAGTAAACTTTCCTATATGATTGCTAGAATTAGCGAAGTTGATGAATAGGTAGCTAAAACGAAGATGCAGAATACTTCGTTATCTTCGTTTTGTGGAATATGACGAATACATTCGTTATCTTCGTTTTGTGGAATATAACGAATATATTCGTCATATTCGCTAATTCTACCAAGCCATTGAAGCCAACCATAGTAAACCAGGTCCAAGTTGAAATCGCCATGCGATTAATATAACTCGAAGTAATCGCATGGCGATTTCAACTAGGTAATTACATTCCTCCGCTCTCACACTCCTTCATCCAGCATAGGGCTGCTTCCCCAGGCTGTCAATCCAAGTCACCTCCCCCTCCTAACCCTACTATCCACAGCAAAGACAAAGACTTATATACTACCGGCACATACTGCAGCGCAGTGTCCGGCTTCACGTCTCACTCTGCCGATTCGGCTGTGTGCAGAGCAGTAGTTATGATTGCGATATTATGTCCCAGTTGTATATTCAGATTGTTACACCAGGGTGGAGGGGGGGGGGGGAGAGCTTGGACATAATATCGCTATCATAACTACTGCTCTGCACGCAGCCAAATCGGCAGAGTGAGACAAAAATTTGCATAGAAAGATAGCCTAATCCCTAATTAAATAAATAAAAATACATACAGTACAAATATATATTACTGCATATGGTGTTACTTTACTTTATGAATAAAAATGAATAATTTATATACATGTATATGTGCGTGTATATAAATATATATTATAATTATTATTTATATTATAATATAACTTGTAATATATTTTTATATTTGTAAAAAATGCATTGCTAGTTATCAATAATATCAGTATTTACATTTCTATGCAGTCACTGCATTGCGATTGGTAGTGGAACTATGTATATACACAATATACTGCTGCACTGGATATAAATATAACATAAAAAACTTCTGGGGACTTAAGCTTATATTAGCAAATGTATATCAAATGAACTTTACTGAGGCTCTGAATAAGGTTGCACCCCATCCCCCCTCCCCCTACAGGCAGTCTGTGAATGAGATCGCACGCTATCTTTCTACACACTGATGCCCTGCCCTCCCATTCACTGAAAGCCCGTAGACAAAAGGAACTCCCTGTTTGGGGGAAGGGGGGTATTGTCTGCAGGCTGAAAGTGCAGGTTATTTTCTGGCTGGAGACCCTTTCACTGCGCTTCTGGTGGAGTACGTGTTTATTAACTAAAATCAGGACAATAGCTAAAATAATGACCAGCAATAAAAAATAGCAATACATATAAATAAGTGATAGATCCAGGAGCATACACAAACAAATAAATTAATATCCCATAAATACTGTAGGTCCTTCACTAACTGCCTGCTGTCTCTGTTATATGGCAAATTCCATTAAAAGATCGAAGCGCTGACATTGATAGTTACTTACCAACTACTGACACCTTGTCTATACTGCAACAAATTGCTGTGAACTTTGATACATATATATATATATATATATATATATATATATATTCTCTATTCTCCTATTCTATGCTGCTACAATTATATTAGAATATGGAAGTGTCTTATTCCCCTCTGTGAATTGGAACACTATCTAACTCTGCTACATAAACTATGATATTTATGGGATATTAATTTATTTGTTTGTGTATGCTCCTGGATCTATCACTATTTTAAATTTATTGCTATTTTTTATTCATTGCTATATTTTATTGCTGGTCATTATTTTAGCTGCTATATTGATTTATTATATGTAAATATATTTTATATATTTATATTATATATACATTTACATATAGTATAATTAGTGTAATATTGTATAATTATTTTTTTAATACAGAGGTTATCTATATATGTCCATTATACTGTACAATACATTATATCTAAATCACCATACCTCATATGGATCATGGAATAAATAATTATACAATATTACACTAATTATACTATATGTAAATTTACATATAATATAAATACTGTATTAACATTCAGCCACTATAGGAACATAGCTAATAAATACACTGTATCCACTACTTCAGAGAAAAACAAATAAATAAAAATAAATATGGAAAACTCCATCAAGATACAAAACAATATACACTTAAAGGATAAAAAAAAACAGATGAATGCAATAATATTGATTGTGTATCTGACATACTTGAAGCAAACTATCTTATTACTTGAAATTGGGACATTCTCTAATAACTTTCTTATCCCCTAAACACTGAAGGTATTTACATGCAAATCGCGATTCATATGCTAATGCCGCCCTTCATTAAGGTTGCAAGTACATACAAAAGGATCGACTAATGGTGTACATTGCAGTATTATACCTCAGTATCGCTGACTACACTGCCTGCGCCTGACTGGAAGCAAACTATCTTATTACTTGAAATTGGGACATTCTCTAATAACTTTCCTACCCCCCACTCTCAGTATGGCTACAATAGGATCTAAGGCCCCTTTCACACGGGCGAGGAGGGGCTGGAAGGGTTAAAAATAGGGCTCGAGGGGTTAAGAATAAATAAAAAATAATAAACTACTGTACAATGGACTAACTATACATTCATATATTTATGTACTGAATCACAATTATGATTCAGTACATCTAGAATATTAGACTATATATTTGCATATGCAGCTCTATAATATATCTGTATACACCGCTCCATTATGTCTTTAGATCTGTGATACAAGTGGATTAGATTTGGATAACACCTGGTGATACATTGTACCGGATTTTGTGCGGTCTACTGCATACAGATATATAATAGAGCGGTGTGTACAGATATATAACGAAGTGTTGTATACAGATATGTAATGGAGCAGTGAACAGTATACAGATATATAATGTAGTGGATACAGAGTGTATTTATTAGCTATGTTCCTATAGTGGCTGAATGTTATTACAGTATCGAAAAACAACATGTACAGTATGGATACATTTGTATTTAGCAAAGCCTTTTGAACATTTCCTCCTTGACGGCAGCCCCCACCGACCCCCCCCCCCCCTTCTGCCAGGACAATTCCCACACCTATTCTTGCTATTCTTAATGTTGGATCTCTTTCTCCACAATTGCGTAATGGAAACCTAATATGAATTATGATGTTAACACTGACACCATTAAAACAAATAATATTGTTACATGAAAAACAAAAATAAATAAATTAATACAGCTCCAGCGCTGGGTAAGTTTTAAAATACACCAAAAGTTTACAGGCAAAAATAGACCAATATATACAGCGTTGCTGCTATATTGATTTATTATATATAAATATATTTTATATATTTATATTATATATAAATTTACATATAGTATAATTAGTGTAATATTGTATAATTATTTTTTAATACAGAGGTTATCTATCTTACTATCTATCTATATCTATATATGTCCATTATACTGTACAATACACTATATCTAAATCACCATACCTCATATGGATCATGGAATAAATAATTATACAATATTACACTAATTATACTATATGTAAATTTATATATAATATAAATACTGTATTAACATTCAGCCACTATAGGAACATAGCTAATAAATACACTCTGTATGCCACTACTTCAGAGGAAAACAAATAATAAATAAAAATAAATATGGAAAACTGCCATCAAGATACAAAACAATATACACTTAAAGGATAAAAAAAACAGATGAATGCAATAATATTGATTGTGTATCTGACATACTTGAAGCAAACTATCTCATTACTTGAAATTGGGACATTCTCTAATAACTTTCCTACCCCCCACTCTCAGTATGGCTACAATAGGATCTAAGGCCCCTTTCACATGGGTGAGCAGGGGCTGGAGGGGTTAAAAATAGGGCTGGAGGTATTAAAAATAGGGCTGGAGATGTTAATAAGGGGTATAATACTCAAGTATGTCAGATACACAATAAATATTATTGCATTCATCTGTTTCCTACCCCCCCCCCACTCTCAGTATGGCTACAATAGGATCTAAGGCCCCTTTCACATGGGTGAGAAGGGGCTGGAGGGTATTAAAAATAGGCTGGAGGGGTTAATAAGGGGTATAATACTCAAGTATGTCAGATACACAATAAATATTATTGCATTCATCTGTTTCCTACCCCCCCCCCCCCCACTCTCAGTATGGCTACAATAGGATCTAAGGCCCCTTTCACATGGGTGAGAAGGGGCTGGAGGGGTTAAAAATAGGCTGGAGGGGTTAATAAGGGGTATAATACTCAAGTATGTCTGATACACAATCAATATTATTGTATTCATCTGTTTCCTACTCCCCCCCCCCACTCTCAGTATGGCTACAATAGAATCTAAAGCCCCTTTCACACAGACGAGGAGGGGCTGGAGGGGTTACAAATTAATTTAAAAAAATAATTTAACTCACCTTAATCCACTTGTTCGCGCAGCCCGTCTTCTCTTCTGTCTTCAGGACCTGGGTGAAAGGCCTGATAATAATATTGATTGTGTATCTGACATACTTGAAGCAAACTATCTTATTATCTTACTATCTATTAAAAATAGGGCTGGAGGGTTAAAAATAGGGCTGGAGGGGTTAATAAGGGGTATAATACTCAAGTATGTCTGATACACAGCACGTCTTCTCTTCTGTCTTCTTTCTTCAGGACCTGGGTAAAAGACCAGTGGTGACATCACTACGCTCATCACATGGTCCGTCACATGATCCATCACCATGGTGATAAGCGCAGTGCCGTCACCACAGGTCTTTTACCCAGGTCCTGAAGAAAGAAGACAGAAGAGAAGACGGGCTGTGCGAACAAGTGGATTAAGGTGAGTTAAATTATTTTTTATTAATTTTTAACCCATCCAGCCCCTCCTCGCCGTGTGAAAGGGGCCTTAGATCCTATTGTAGCCATACTGAGAGTGGGGTTAGGAAAGTTATTAGAGAATGTCACAATTTCAAGTAATAAGATAGTTTGCTTCAAGTATGTCAGATACACAATCTATATTATTGCATTCATCAGTTTTTTTATCCTTTAAGTGTATATTGTTTTGTATCTTGATGGAGTTTTCCATATTTATTTGTATTTATTTGTTTTTCTCTGAAGTAGTGGATACAGAGTGTATTTATTAGCTATGTTCCTATAGTGGCTGAATGTTAATACAGTATTTATATTATATATAAATTTACATATAGTATAATTAGTGTAATATTGTATAATTATTTATTCCATGATCCATATGAGGTATGGTGATTTAGATATAATGTATTGTACAGTATAATGGACATATATAGATAACCTCTGTATTAAAAAAATAATTATACAATATTACACTAATTATACTATATGTAAATGTATATATAATATAAATATATAAAATATATTTACATATAATAAATCAATATAGCAGCTAAAATAATGACCAGCAATAAAATATAGCAATGAATAAAAAATAGCAATAAATTTAAAATAGTGATAGATCCAGGAGCATACACAAACAAATAAATTAATATCCCATAAATATCATAGTTTATGTAGCAGAGTTAGATAGTGTTCCAATTCACAGAGGGGAATAAGACACTTCCATATTCTAATATAATTGTAGCAGCATAGAATAGGAGAATAGAGAATATATATATATATATATATATATATATATATATATATATCAAAGTTCACAGCAATTTGTTGCAGTATAGACAAGGTGTCAGTAGTTGGTAAGTAACTATCAATGTCAGCGCTTCAACCTTTTAATGGAATTTGCCATATAACAGAGACAGCAGGCAGTTAGTGAAGGACCTACAGTATTTATGGGATATTAATTTATTTGTTTGTGTATGCTCCTGGATCTATCACTTATTTATATGTATTGCTATTTTTTATTGCTGGTCATTATTTTAGCTATTGTCCTGATTTTAGTTAATAAACACGTACTCCACCAGAAGCGCAGTGAAAAGGGTCTCCAGCCAGAAAATAACCTGCACTTTCAGCCTGCAGACAATACCCCCCTTCCCCCAAACAGGGAGTTCCTTTTGTCTACGGGCTTTCAGTGAATGGGAGGGCAGGGCATCAGTGTGTAGAGAGATAGCGTGCGATCTAATTCACAGACTGCCTGTAGGGGAGGGGGTATGGGGTGCAACCTTATTCAGAGCCTCAGTAAAGTTCATTTGATATACATTTGCTAATATAAGCTTAAGTCCCCAGAAGTTTTTTATGTTATATTTATATCCAGTGCAGCAGTATATTGTGTATATACATAGTTCCACTACCAATCGCAATGCGTGACTGCATAGAAATGTAAATACTGATATTATTGATAACTAGCAATGCATTTTTTACAAATATAAAAATATATTACAAGTTATATTATAATATAAATAATAATAATTATAATATATATTTATATACACGCACATATACATGTATATAAATTATTCATTTTTATTCATAAAGTAAAGTAACACCATATGCAGTAATATATATTTGTACTGTATGTATTTTTATTTATTTAATTAGGGATTAGGCTATCTTTCTATGCAAATTTTTGTCTCACTCTGCCGATTTGGCTGCGTGCAGAGCAGTAGTTATGATAGCGATATTATGTCCAAGCTCTCCCCCCCCCCCCTCCACCCTGGTGTAACAATCTGAATATACAACTGGGACATAATATCGCAATCATAACTACTGCTCTGCACACAGCCGAATCGGCAGAGTGAGACGTGGAGCCGGACACTGCGCTGCAGTATGTGCCGGTAGTATATAAGTCTTTGTCTTTCTGTGGATAGTAGGGTTAGGAGGGGGAGGTGACTTGGATTGACAGCCTGGGGAAGCAGCCCTATGCTGGATGAAGGAGTGTGAGAGCGGAGGAATGTAATTACCTAGTTTAGGTAGCGATGACACAACTGTATAGCATTACTAAGTTGAAATCGCCATGCGATTACTTCGAGTTATATTAATCGCATGGCGATTTCAACTTAGACCTGGTTTACTATGGTTGGCTTCAATGGCTTGGTAGAATTAGCGAATATGACGAATATATTCGTTATATTCCACAAAACGAAGATAACGAATGTATTCGTCATATTCCACAAAACGAAGATAACGAAGTATTCTGCATCTTCGTTTTAGCTACCAATTCATCAACTTCGCTAATTCTAACAATCATATAGGAAAGTTTACTATAGAGACAGCTAAGTTTTTTTTTTATAAATAGAATAATTATAATAATTATCAGGTATTATAATTATTCAATTTTTTTTTTTTAAAAAGCAGTCATATAATCGCATAGCGAATTAAACTTAGCTGTCTCTATAGTAAACTTTCCTATATGATTGCTAGAATTAGCGAAGTTGATGAATAGGTAGCTAAAACGAAGATGGAGAATATTTCGTTATCTTCGTTTTGTGGAATATAACGAATACATTCGCCATATTCGTTTTGTGGAATATAACGAATATATTCGTCATATTCCCTAATTCTACCAAGCCAACCATAGTAAACCAGGTCCAAGTTGAAATCGCAATTCGATTAATTCAAGTTATAATAATCGAATTTCGATTTTAACTTAGCACTACTATATTCCATATTAGGCTAGAATTAACGAATATGGAATATAGCAGTGCTAAGTTAAAATCGAAATTCGATTATTATAACTTGAAATAATCGCATTGCTATTTCAATAGGAGAGTAGCCTTTAAGTTAAAATCGAAATTCGATTATTATAACTTGAAATAATCGAATTGCGATTTCAACGTAATTCTCAAATCCGACAGTACATTCTAGTATATGGAGACGTTCCCATGGTGATGGGGACCCTCCATGAGCACGGAAGTCGGCAGAAGCGGCAACGGGCACTGACTGGAACAGCCAGGAAGCCAGGAATCCAAAAAACAGGTAAGAACAACTTTAGGGAAGTGGGAAAGAAAAAAAAAAACAAAAAAAAAACAAAAAAGAATATTCGAAATATCGAATTTATATCACTATATTCGAAATATTCGCGAATTAGCGAAGTGCCGATATTCGCGAAAAAATTCGATATTCGAATATTCGCCCTCAACACTACTAAATAGCATGAAGCAGCATCCCTTAGCAGCTCGAATAGTCCCCACCTCCTGTCCCACAGAGATGAGACAGTCACAGTGAAGTGAAATAACAGCGATGAGTGCTTCCATCTGGATTGATGGAAGTGCTCATAGCAGCTCAATGGGCCCCCTCAGGAACAGTGGGCCCCTGCATTTGCCCGGGTTTGCCGGGTGCTGACGCTGTCCCTGGCTGGAGGTATATTAGGTGGTCAGTGGATAAAATTTTACTGTAGGCCACTGGAGTAGAGGCCCCAAAAATTAGGCATTCACCTGACAGAAAAGGCCTTCTATGCCGCTGTATATACATAAGACAAGGGCCATTCTTTGTTCTGGGTGGTGGCGGATATGTATGGGCTGGCAAAAGGAAATTCAATTACACTTGGTGCTCACGGGTGTTGAATTCCTCAGAGATCCATGCCTCATTAATTTTTAGAAATGTGAGGTATTTCACACTTCCGTGAGCTAGGCGAATGCTCTTATCGGTCACGATCCCCACTGCTACACTGAACGTCCTTTCGTACAGGAAACTCAACGATGGGCAAGCCAAGAGTTCCATTGCAAATTGTGCCAGCCAAGGCCATAGGTCAAGCCTGCACACCCAGTAGTCCAGGGGTTCGTCGCTTCTCAGAGCGCCCACATTGGCCGTTAACCCGATGTAGTCGGACACCTGTCGGTTCCCTGAGGCTGGATTCAGAAGGCGGCTGTCGATGTGTTGGCTGCAAGAATGATCTCATATCTGAAGTGACCGACACATCTTCAAACCACCCTCTTCTTGCAGGCGCAGTAGGATTGGTACCTGCACCTGTTTCGATGTGGGTGGAAATTCCTCTGCCAGCACCCGCAACAGCAGAATGCAGCATCTCTCACAGCAAGGCCTGAAAATGCTGCATTCTGCCAGCCCTCTGTTGTCGGGCATATTTATATCTGCAAATTAAGGTCTGACAATATTAGAACCAAAATGGAGATTCACATTACCTTTAAGAGGCCAAACTCTCTGTTGGAATAAGCCAGAGAAGGAATGGTCACTGGCATACAATGTATATTATTTTAAAAGTTATTGCCAACAGATGTGGTATCTTGGAGATTGTAATGGGTCTCATATGAACTGTCTTAACTACCGGGGTCATAAGAGAGGTTATTGCTTAAAAACACTGGTTTCTCTAAACATATCAGTCTGAGGAACAATGGGTGTTGCATGGCTAAACCATGATCTGATAAGAGACGTCCATAAAACACATCTGGTGTGGAATAGATATCTATTCATATATTCATATATATATATATATATATATATATATTCCTGTATGCATTTATTTAGCGTTTGAACTTGTTAATGATTCATATATACTATGCAATATTAATGTATTATAACCAATTAATAATGTATCTTTTTGTATTGTATCTCACTGAGGGGATATAGAGAGCTAAGTTGTATGTTCTTAAAAGAAGGGTCTATTCAGAGGAGCTGATGGTATTTCAAACATCATTACTCAAATAGCTGTGACAATTAGGTGTATACAAACCAGGGCAAAAGCTAGAAGTTTATGGTTCTCTTATCTGACCATAAATAAGATGGTCTGTTAACTGTCAAAATGGATCCATGATGTCTGGGAAAGTGATCCTAAAGTGTCAGAAAGAATACCTCCTAATTGATTTAAGTTGGGAGAGACCAAAGGTTAAGAGGTGTAATAAAGCCAGATATATATGTTAATTCTTAAAATTGCTATATGATACAACAGTGCCATCAAATGGTAGATGGGCGGAAGTTTTTCAGGAATGGCAATAAAATGACATCATCCCCATGATTACCATACGTCACACCCACCTTATCTAATTGGAAATCCCTAATCCAAGAGGGGATGGGCATAGATAAGGATTAGGATATCTGATCCAGTTTTGGAAAAAAGAGAGCACTTGAAAAATCACTTGAGACAAAGAGGACTTGAGCCAAACATCACTTGGAACTTCTTCAGGGAAAACAGTTGGGAATTCATTCATCAGCATCACTTCACACGTCAGGAACGTACCACAGGACGGGATAGATCTGAATCTTGGAAAGCTGGGTCCCTTCTAAAAGCTCTTTATCCCAAAGCAAGGGGTAATGTATGATCTATTTTACTTGCAGTAATTATAAATTGCTCCAATTGGCATATAGTTGAGACCCCATTATTAGTGGGTCAATAGTGTTAAAACAATAATTTTATGGGAAATTTTAATGAACGTGTAATATTGCTATCAGAGTGGAATCTCTGATCGGATTTTATTATCCGTAGTTAGGTCAACGGGTGTATTTATAAGGTGTCTCTTACTGCCATATTCTCTGATTGAGCATAAGGGATTTTCCACAGATTCATTTCTATTGTTTTTTTTTGTTGTTGTTGCATTATAATATTCGGTAATAATTTGATAAAAGGAAAAAGTAGTATTGTATTGTACTTAAGTCAGCCTGTAAACGGTGGAGCACCATCTTATGGTCAATTTTGATATTATCTTTGTATTCACTTGTATGCCATTTATACTGCTTGTATTTATAATAAATTATATTTTGTATAATTAATTGCACCCTGTTTCATTAGCTGCACAAATTAACTTTAGATCTCATCAATAAAAGAACTGGCGTTTATATGTCCGCCAATTAAATTTTCCATTTTATTTTTTTATTTTTCATAAAAAATATGAAATCATAATTTTTATGATTTCATATCTTATATTAAATAAATACCCGACACTGTGATGCTGGTAACATGTCCACCATTTTGTGTTTGTACCTGGGTCTAAGTACGTTGCCACATAAATTTTAATAACAGTAGTAATAAACATAGTAATAACAGTAGTAACAAACACAGCAATATTGAAGTACACAATATACCCTATACTCCAGGCTCAGAGTCACTGTTCCTGTCCAACTGAGCAACCCTAACACTGCGGCACACACAGCAGAGCCTGCAAGTCGATACTGTGCCATAGGGAAACAGACCTAACCGAAGGCGCAGACGGCAGAGACTACAAGTCAATTCCATGCTGCTGAGTCACTGACCTGAGTATGTACTGTATCCGCTGGTTTCTCCAAACCGAACAGCAAGTCCCTGCCACAACATGTGATCCTGCAGGACCTTTAACTTTGGCCCTCTGTTCTGACAGCTTCCTGACACCGATGATCATTCCTAGGAACAGAATCTGTATCCACACGGTCCTCTCAGACAGCTCACAAAATGGCAGACTACTTCTTCTCCAGGCTGAGTAACTTACCTCTTATGGCAGCCCCAACCGTTCCAAGGCTCTTCAGCCTTCCGGGAACCGATCCTCTCTCTCCTGGACGCCATCTGGATCGCTGACAGCCATCATTCACTTTCAACAGTGACCCTGGCCACTCAAAGTCCCACTGACACAAGGAAGGCACACAATGCTGTCTTCCAGTCTCTGCCAAGACATGTCTGCTCAGCTCGCCATTTCCTGCTTCTTCACAGCAGCAGCAGCATGAGTCATCATCTCCACCTCTTATGCATATTCAAATACTTAGCAGTAGCTTAGCTGCGTGGGGAAACAGCAGCCTCTTGTGGCAAACTGCACAATGACAACTCTAAGAAGTAAATATTCACATCAACATTATTAGAAACCGTATTTAAGCAATGGTGGCTGTTCACCCTCTTACATTCATCGCACTATAAGTTGTCCTCCTCGGAAACTCCCCAAATCCACAGTCGTTCTGTGCCTAGCGCTGTGGGGGTACATCAGCGCTGCCCTGGGTAACGGTCAGCTTATTCCACTGCCTCCACAACTCGTGACCTTCTGGGTTCAGATGGGCCGACTCTTCTGGTCAGCCATTCGGGCTCCTCTCCCAATTCATCCAGCGACATCGACCTCTCAGACGCCACCCCACTGAAATGTGCCACGTAACGGGGCTGTTTGCATACAGGTCATGCAATGGGGATCAGCAACTGTACTACTTTGGCATGCCCACCTTGTACTCTCTCTAGTGGGGAGAACACCCTCTCAGTCTAATCCTGCAACATCATGTTTCTACCATGCCATTTAGAAGATGGCGCAACAGCGCCCCCTGAGCTGGGTCCTTATCCGGTGCCACTGGCAACGGGTGGGAACATCTCTCACCACGTTCCCGTCCATAATGGTCGCTGTATCCTGCCGACTTTGCCAAGTTGCAAGACCGTGAACCGGGAGGGCTCCCCAGGATACAGCAAAGTCACAGATGAGAACAGCGACACCGACCACTAGCATTTGTGCAAAAACAGAAATTTTACTAACAGTAGTAATAAACACAGCAATAACAGTAGTAACAAAACAGCAATATAGAGTACACAAGATTACCCTATGCTCCAGGCTCAGAGTTACTATTCCTGTCCAACTGAAAAACCCTACACGTGGCGCACACAGCAGAGCCTGCAAGTCGATACTGTGCCGCAGGGGAACAGACCTGCTACGATGGCGCACACGGCAGAGCTACAAGTCAATACCATGTGCTGAGTCAATGACTGAGTATGTACGTATTCGCTGGTTTCTCCAAACGAACAGCGCCTGCCACAACATGTGATCCTGCAGGACTTGTAACTTTGACCCTCTGTTCTGATCAGCTTTCTGACACCGATGCTCATCCCTAGGAACAGAATTTGGATCCACACTGTCTTCTTAGACAGCTCACAAAATGGCAGACTGCTTCTTCTCCAGGCTGAGTAACATTACCTCTTATGGCAGCCCTGACCGTTCCACAGCTCTTCCAGCCTTCTAGGAACCAATCCTCTCTCTCCTGGACGCCATCTGACTCGCTGACAGCCATCAGTCAATTCCAACAGTGACTCTGGCCACTCTAATTCCCCACTGACGCGAGCAGGGAACACAATGCCGTCTTCCAGTCTCTGCCCAGACATGTCTGCTCAGCTCACCATTTCCTGCTTCTTCACAGCAGCAACAGCAGCATGAGTCATCATCTCCACCTCTTATGCATATTCAAATACTTAGCAAAACTTAACTGTGTGGAAGAGTAGCAGCCTCTAGTAGTAAAACTGTACAATCACAACTCTAACCAAGTAAAAATTCACATCAACAGTATTAGAAACCTATTTAAGCAATGGTGGCCGTTTCACCCTCTTACAACTGCACGTTGGTGCTGGAGCAGCCTATCAAGCATATACAAGGTAGAGTTCCAGCACATCGGGCTGTCACCAATCAGACGTCTGACGAGCAAGTGGTGTCGCCACTGAACCTCAGCAAGGTTCAAAATGGCCAGAGATTTTCCTGGACTGCCGCAAGACTTCCTGGACCCCGTGGTATTTGGCAAAAAATCTCTGCATGACTGAGCTCAGCACATGTGTCATTTTGCCCTGCTTCAGCGCGCTCAGCAGATCGGCACCGTTGTCGCACACCACTTTACCAACTGTCAAATTGAGCAGGGTTAGCACGGATCGGCCTGTGACAGCAGAGCTGAAAGCAGTGCAGGGCCTGTTTGGCTCTTGGCTTCCAAAAGCCGCTGCACAGCATGGCAACGTCTCACCTGGGACGTCAAATAGGTTCTGGGGAGATTGGGGGCCGCAGCGGAAGAGCCGTTAGCAGTGGAAAACAAGGAGTCAGCCGAGGAGGAGATGGAGGATGGAGGAGGAG